>NC_092212.1:21837931-21853071 GCF_043381705.1 Parasteatoda tepidariorum
AAAAAAAAAAAAAAAAAAAAAAAAAAAAAAAAAAAAAAAAAAAAAAAAAAAAAAAAAAAAAAAAAAAAAATAATGAATTGCGGTGGCAACTACAGAACTTTACAGAAAGGTCTAATTTCTACATCTGTAGAGGAGGAAAATTTCTAAATATGCTTATAATCCTTTTCATTTAATTTTCACAAATAAACTGATGATGGAAATTGTGTTTACACAATTCTGCAACGAATAGTGTTTGAAAGGTAGTTGCATAGTATACAATTGCCTGCTTTTAGATATTTGATAAGTATCTTTGTTTTTATGCTATTAACGTTAAAAGAATTTTTTAGCGTCATCCAAATCGCTTTTCATCAACCTAAGCTGCAATAAGACTATCTATTACAAAATGTACAAACTGAGAAACGTGCAGTTTTAAATAACTTACTCAAAACCACAAATGGCATCATTTTATTGCTTTTAAAGTTTTGTGGAAAAATATATCGACGTTCTAAAAATTATCAAGCACTATTTCTTCTAATCTAATAAAGTGCTGTCTAAATATTATATCAACAAAAATTTGTCAAATACAAAAAAAAAAAAAAAAAAAAAAAAAAAACTCGAGAAAACACAAACTAAAAATTTTAACCTATAATTTAAGACGGCGAGGGTACAGGCCTTTTAAATCTCTCAATTATTTTACACTGATTCTGAAGTAAAGGCGTGTTAATTGAAAGACACTGGTGATAATTTTACAGTTTGAAGCAGATTTTATAAACAATGAAAACATAATTTCGTTGTAAATACCCCTACAACCGTATATACAACTCACGGAAAGAGTAAAAACGTGCCTCATAGCAGTTTGGAAGTTATCATTTGAAAGCAATGTATCTATATTATTTTTGATTAATGTCTCCACTACACTTGCCAATTATAAAATTTCTGAGGTACTTAATAAATTAATGTTGTTTAACATTATTATAAATTAGTAAAATTATATCCCGAAAACAACAAATTACAGAGTTTTATTTTATTACAGTTGAAATTTTTTTAAAATTTATATCACTAGTAACAAAATTACACTCCGCGATCGCTCAGTGGATAAAGAAACTTACCGGGCATAGTGAAGGACGGGGGTTCGATCCTCAATGGCGGCTTGAAGCTCACCATGATTCAAGTCGCCATTCTATCATGCCATGGATGTCAATTTGTCTGGAAAGTAGAGGCAAGTCTTGCGTGGAAAGCTGACCACATTACCAAAGATGCAAACTACTCCGGGTTCGTCAAAATAGTTTAAAAAATGGCTGAAATATACAGACTAAAATTTGCTGATCTTCGGCTAACCTTGTAAAGTTTTTAAAATGCTGAACACGGCTTAACAGTGACAAAATGGCATATCACATAAGCCTTTGAATTATTAAGAAGTGGTGAGTAAAAACTCTATAAAAATCGAATTTATTAAATCAAGAATCCTACATTAAATGACTACCACTCAAATATATTTGTCAACTGTCGGGAGAAAATTGGCATCTCTGCATTACCCCCAGGAGCCTTCCTCTCCCTACCAAACTCAGCACTATCAAAAGGGGGGAGGGAGTTAATAAAATATTCTGGTAGCTACGAGCATGATGAAATATAATTCGTTAAATTAATATTACAACCAGTTAATGTTTCAACCAACGGTAAATTTATCAGGTGTTTACGAACCCTTTCAGTAAAACAATTTTGATAAAATTCCGCCGATCCATTTTCACTGTTCCAGAAAAATGTGCTCGTTTGCTTAGAAATACCGTATATATCGATGTATAAATTTCATTTTTGATTAAAAAATAGCAAATTTCTGGTATGTCGGGCTCATACTGCAGGAAAAATCAAATATGATAATTTTTTAAAATAAAACATCCTTCAAGGATAATATTCAATCTTCTTGGAATGAATGGTTAATGGAAAGAGAATAAAATATTACAAAAACAGGAAGTACCTGGTCTGCTCTTATAAATATCATATGCCAAATAATACTAAACGCCTAGCAAAATGTTGTTTTTGAGCGAAATTTCATACATCGAGATATACTGTAATTTCATTCTAAAAGTTATACACTTTAAGCGAGACATATTGATTTATTTTAACACTAGATGATAGTAGTTTTAAAGATAGGATGCATCATAATAGCGACCTTCCGTCCGAACTCAACTATCGATGGGAAGTCGTGGTGGCTCAAGAGATAGAGTGCTCGCTTTCCAATGAGATGGCACGAGTTCGAATCCTCGTGATGGCTGGTCGATACGAATTCTGACAACCGGCTCGCACTGACCACAGTGCTGACGTAAAATATCCTCAGTGGCATCACGGATCATGATCTCTAACCTATGATGGATCATGAGTTAGAGTTTCCTAACCGTGGATGGTATTCGTGGTTTTCCACTTTATGTAAAGTAAATAAGCGTATAGTTCCATCAAAAAGCCCTCCACGAAGGCAAATTTCTCCCAATACTCGATCCAGGAGTTCCCTTGTCTTCTGGATTGGGTTCAAAATTACAAGGCTACGGAGTTAAACATTGGTAGTCGTAAACTCAAAATTAGGTCGGTTGCTTAGCGACGGTTTTTAAAAAAACTATCGAAGTGTCGTAGACGATAAAAATTACAATCATCGAGTAACTTTTCTATACAATATAGATTTTGATTACATTGCTGTAGATTTTATCGTATAAATAAACCTTTTAAAAACATTTATGTTACGAAAGTCGGTCCTCTTTTATTAACGAACATTTTTTCAATTCACATAAATTCGTTCGTTTTATCCTAAATAGTGTTCAGAAATGAAGTAAACAGCATTGTAATTCAGTAAACGACCGTGTTTTATTTTATTTTTCTATTTATTTCCATTATTTTCAATCTTTTTCTTTCTTATTATAATTTTTTCTTATTTCCTTCTTTCTTTCTTTTTCTACTGTTTGTAATTCAATATAATAAATTAGTTTAAGTTAAACGTTAAGGTCAGTGAAATAATTCCAGCAAATTTAAAATCACATTTTAATTATAATTCAACTGTTTATTTAATCAAGCAAAACAGTGTTATTATCGAAATTGAACGTTTTATCTAATTTAAATAAAAGGACAGCATATTACTGATTTTAATACAGACCATCTATCAAATAATATGACAACAATAGGCTGATATTAAAATAAATAGCACGGTCGAGCTTATATTTAAACTTTCAGCCATAAGTTTTTGTGTCAGCTATTTATTATAAAAGAAAAAATATTTTTTAAAAAAATCTGGATTCTAGTATTTGAATTTGGTTTGGGTGTAACTTTAGTCATCAATTATGCATGCTTGAATAAATTTTAGCAATTTTCAAAAACCTTATTCACGAACCGGTTTTCTTCTTTGGCCAACCGAACTCAACTATCGAAGGGGTGGAGACAGAGAGGGCGGACACTAACTATACTTTTAATCATCTTTAATTAGTATTCCAAAATAAATTGATGGTGGATATTAGCTCTATTGAGCAATATCCTTCGAAACATGTTAAATACCAGACGCACCGTAAAAAATGGATACTCAAATTTCACGTGGTTTTCTTTGTTTTTGCCGAAACTGTTTCCTGGTAAATGATCCGAGCGAAAATTTCGTCAAATTAGCGAAATAACTATTGTCACTTCCTAGGATGGATGTTGTCCCTTCTCTTTCGTCATTCAATTTTTTTTTTCAAAAATAAATAATTAAATAAAAAAATATTTAAAAAAAACTTGTTGCGCTTAACATATATCTAACTTTTCCAAGAATCAGTATGTTGCGGGCAAGTTTCACGTTGATCAATTTCACCTCAGTAACACAAGAAAGATAGAACAAAGAGACAAAAAAAGAAAGCCATGCCCGAAGCGGGATTCGAACCCGGTATCTTTCTCGTACGAGACTAACTCCTTGGGCACCATACGCGTCGATCGGGCTTATAGTTACTGTATTTTTGATCTTCTAGTCTTTATTAAAGTTAACATCTCGCACAGTGCACTATAGTTTGTCTAAAGTAAGAACTCCCCCAGCCGTTCATCTGGATCCGTGGCTGTGACTATGGTAACGAGAAATAACTAGTTTAAGTAGGGGTGTGGGGTCATTTCTTAGGACAGGCTTCGGCGAGAGAAAGGGAGTCTTTTTCTTCGCTCTATTGTGTTAGCCTTAGAGTGAAAAGAAGCTACCCTCCCTGAAATGTGCTATTCTTGTTTCCATAGCAGCAGACGATCTCAAACTTTGCGGCGGAGGGAGTTCTTACGTTAGACAAACTATACAATGAGGTTCTGAAATAGAGGAAACATTTTTGTCATATATTGGAGAGCTCGCGTTTCGTCACAAATCACGTGATTTTGTGACGAAAAGATTCTTAAAATTAACGAAATACAGCGCAAGGATTGCTGAATCGCCAAATGTGAGAATTTTATTTCTGGAAGTGTGGTTACCCAATCATAATTTAAGAAATATAGCGAATGACCTTTTAGATTTGCGATTGATTTTTTACAACAAATTATGCTAATACAATTCTGCAATTAGCATTTTCAGAAAGGTGAAATTATACATGAAGTATTATACATTTGACTGTTTTGACTGGTGAAGGTATTATACATTTGACTGTTTTTAATTTTTTGATAAATATCTTTGCTTAAGAGCAGCTTATGTTAAGAAATTTTTTCAGCGTAATTCGAATCAATTTTCGTCAGTTTTAAGCAATAATAAAAATGAATTTCTTAAAATATCAAAACAGACAAATATACTGTTAAATTACGTATCCAAAATTGCTTACCGCATAATTTCCTTGCTTTACTATTCTGAGAAACGTATAGCTGTGAAATAAACGAAGTTCTGAAAAATGTCAAGCATTATTTCTTCAAATCTAATAAATAACTGATTTTATTTTCGAGCTTTTTTGAAAGTTAAGATGATGTAGAATAATAATAAATCATCAAATGTGTGTTAAAAAAAGCAGTAATACTGATGAGACACCGGTGTCCCTTTTATATATTTTATTTCTGACGTTCTAATTACAGGTCAAAATATACTTTCATATTTTTTAATTATAAAAATTGCCTAATACTTACTGGAAAAATCTGTCAGATTATCGGAATAGTATTCTTTCTAAAATACAAAAAGAGAAGTGGTTTAAAATTTTTTTTCATTCATATTCAAAAATTTACAAGTAATTGATTTTGTAGATTAAAAAAATTTGAACGATGAATTACTGTTTCTTTTTGCTCCAAATTGCTGCAAATTACTGTAAGTGCTAATTTGAAAATTTATTGTTTGGAAGTAAGCCATGTTTGTAAAACTTCGCATTTAACGCAAAAAAGGATGCCGGTGTCCGATGCTGTATTTTATAACCAAATATTATTAAAATGTTAAATATAATATTTTCACTTATTTTAACCTAAATTAATGCAAAATAATGAGAAAGGTATGAGAAGTATATTTAATGAAAATTCTGCGTAAAAAGAGGACAAAAATTAAAAATTTTAGATGAAATTTAAAACGGTGGGGAAAGAAATATTGGTTTGGTTTACTTTTTTTTTTTTTGCTTTACTTTCAAGGTGACGTAATACCCTAAAACTCAAAATTATATTAAAAGTTTTATGAGAAGAAAAATATTTAAGCTTACAAATTTCGAATTTTTCGGCATACCCGCTACTCACTACGTGCGTAATAAAAATTTGAAAAGCTTTTATCTTCATATTTTTCATGTCGGACCGACATAAAACTCACTGAATTCAAAAATTTATTACTCTGAAGAAGTACTTCATTTTGTTCCATTTGAAACCTAAGTTGTTTTTTTATAAGAAAATTTCAAATGAGAGGGGTCATTTTGATTTAAAAAAGAACACCTTATTTTTTAGAAAAATCGTTACATAGGAAAGTCGTATGTACTTAGCAATTATGTAAATATTCTCAAATGTAATCGAAAATTTTTTTGATTTTCATTAACTTGCTCTGGTCTGGCCATAATCTCTTTAAAAAAAAGGGTTCTATCAAAGAAAACAGCACAACCGCCATTTTCGTTTTTTATCGCTTTGAAAAATATTAATTTTTCAGTTCAAAAGTCGTATACTAAAGAACTTTTTTTATAATTTTTATTTATTCAATTGTTTCGCTGCAAAAAAAAAAGAAAAAATTAAAAAATCCCAAAGTATGCTTAGATTTCCAACACCTTAAGTGTAACCATCCAATTCGTATTGTAATCGCTTAAACTATAGTAAACAATCTATTATGAACAATCCTCAGAACAATAAAAGATAACAATAAATGTAAAAGTACAATAAATATATAATTGAGCATTCTTAATTTCATATTTAAACTTATAACTCTCACAAAATAATACACATCTATGATTCAAGTAATTGGCAATTTGTTCTAAAGTAAAAGAACCGCTATCGGTATTCTAATCCAGAAAATAAATCACCATCATTTGTAGTTGTAAACAAAATTCAATAAGTAATGTATCTTTAAATGTATCATCAGTTACATCTCATTTTCTTTGAAAACCATATGTTTGCTATAATCTAATTAGAGCGATAAATTCGATTACTTCTGACAGAGCAATTGTCCAATATACTTCCAGAATGAACTTCATATTTGTGGGCCTACTTATTCATTCTGATAGCATCATGTCATACATATGCAAGAACTACCTCCGTATCTTTAAGACAAAAGAACCATCAAAAACTAAACAACAGACAAATCTTAAACTTAAAAAAATGCTATTAAAAAAAATCCCACAAATGCTTATCTCACCTTATTATCAGTTTTCGGACCATAAAAGATAATAATCACCCTTCACAAGCTTATTCCATACATTTATTCTGTTCTATTTTTTTATTTATTCCATCATCCTTTGTTATATATTAAAGTCTAAAATTGGATAATATGCCCTCGCTAATATAAAAAGGGTGCGACAGATAATGTTACAGCCCCCATTAATTCCATCTGATCTGATAAGAGATCTATGTAATAAGGATAATTAATAACTTGTCTGCTTGGCGATTTTTTATTTTTGTGTTTGAGGTTGTGTGTGGGGTGCTTTGCTTGGGGGTTTTGCCGCCCACAACTGCGTCTCCAGTTGTTTCCGTGTTGGCATATTTTGGCTATTGGATTTTAGGTGTGGCTTCAAATATGAATTTTTATAATAATTTCCCAGGAGAAATACCTTGGATAATGCCACCTGCCCTAAATTGTTTCTTTCCAATAAGAGATAATTTTTTTTGTCCAGATGAAATAATTTTAAGAATGTAGAAAAGGTGTGTGCTAATTTTATTTTATTAATTTTTGTCTTTTGATAATATAATGTTGGTAAAAAAAATATTTCAAGTTAGAAAATTTCGCTTGCGTCCAAAAAAATATTTAGTGTTGAAAATCGGCCGAGTTAAATATCTGTTTTACAGGGTTGGACGAAAAAAATCGCAGCTCTACTATTTTTTTTCTCTTTACTATTTCCCTCTCTCTACTATTTCTCTCTCTCTCTACTATCTCTTGCTCTTCTATTTCTCTCTCTACTGTCTCTTGCTCTTCTATTTCTCTCTCTCTACTATCTCTTGCTCTTCCATTTCTCTCTCTACTATCTCTTGCTCTTCTATTTCTCTCTCTATTATCTCTCCCTCTCAATTACCTCTCTACTGTCTCTCTACTATTTTTCTACTCTTTCGCTCTCTTCACTTTCTGTTTCACTCTTTACTCTCTTTCTCTAGCATTTACCTCTCCTTATTTCTCTCTCTACAATCTCTTTCTCTTCCATTTCTCTCTCCTCTCATTCTATTTATTTTTTCGCTTCCATTTCTTTCTCCTCTCTCTCAACTATCTCTTTCTCTTAAATTTCCCTCTCCTTTCTCTGTACTATCTCTCCTTCTCTAGTGTCTCTCTACACTTCCTCAGTCTCTAATATCTGTCTACTCTATCTTTGCTGTCTCTCTCTACTATTTCTCTACTCTCTTGCTCTTTTCACCTTCTGTTTCTTTCTTTACTCTCTTTCTCTATTATTTCCCTGTCTTTATTACTTCTCTTTCTCTCTATTATCTCTTTCTCTTCTGTTTTTCTCTACTATCACTCTTTCTCTTCTGTTTTCCTCCACATCTCTCTTTCTCTATTATTTCTCTACACTCTCTCAGTCTCTACTATCTCTCAACTATTTCTTTACTCTCTCGCTCTCACCACTTTCTGTTTATCTCCTTATTCTCTTTCTCTTTCAGTTATCTCTCTTTCTACTATCTCTCTAAGGACCATATTTTAATTACTTAGTAATTCAATCTTCGCACATAAATAAATGAACAAATGTAAAGCAAATAAATCGATAATTGTGTAAAACTAAATATATAAATAAAGATTAAGTAATGCGTCTATCAAGTCAATAAAATTATTCAATGTTTGCTTTAAACAAACTATTTATTGAAAATACATTTTAATTTAAATTTATGCTACAGCTAAAATAACGTTCACACAGTAAATATATTTTTTTGAGTAAAATACCGCACTTTCAGAATTCATACTGACATTGTGTATGAAGTATGCTTTATGAATATATTTCATTTCTTTTAAATGTAGTACTATATTCGGTAACTCTAAATTTAAAGACAGTAACTTTTTTTATTATTCAATTGAAAAAGAATTTGTAGAAATCTTTCGATTCTTATAATGGATATTGTAAGTATGCATTATCAATATATTTCTTTTAAATGTAGTACTATATTCGATAACTCTAAATTTAAAGACAATGACTTTTTATACTATTCATGCGAAAAAAGTTTCCTTCGTCTGTTATTATTTCTCTTGTTAATGATAAGAAAGTAAAGAGTTGGCAACATTGTATCAGAGATGAAAGGAAATGCGCTGAATTTGTAAGAATGTTCGGATTCTTATCACGGACATCAAAATCTACAAGCTTTTAAAAATACAATCACCTGAAAGGTTAAATCATTGCCTTTTACAGTATAAGTCAAAGTTATTTAAGCACTTTAAAGGTGGCTTCAGAGGCCAAAAGTTCCCTCCACTCTATCACAATCCAATTATTCCTGTCACAGATAAACACCAATTCAAAATCCTTTTTCCTCTTGAATATTTGTTTTTGTTCCTTATTTGACCTAATCTTTGGAAGCAGAATTTTTGTTGAACATATTTTTATTTATTTTGTATTAATTTAGGACAAAATAAGTGAAAAATATTATATTTACCTTTTAATAATTTATAGTTAACAGCATGAAATAAAGGTGTCGGTTTCTTGGTTAAAGGTAAAATCTTCCTAACACCGCTTACTTCCAAATAATAATTTTGTAATGTTTTTTTACAATTAAAAAATACCACAACAATTAAAAATATATTTTTGCATGTAATTATAGCATCCGAAAAATAAATATGTAAAAGGGATACCGGTATCCCATTTTTCTCAAAAGGTGGAGTTTAAATACGCCTATAACTCTATTTTCTTTTTCGAGTTGGAAATTTTGAAACTGGTTTTGTTGCTATAATTTGGATGCTTACAATAGTCAATTTGGAGCCGTGGTTACTCAAGGGTCAGAACGCTTGCCTCCCCATGAGGTGAACCGGGTTCGAATCCCGGCAAGTAGCTGGTTGGTTCGAATTCAGCACCCGGCTCGCACCGACCACATTGCTGACGCAAAATATCCTCAGTGGTAGACGAATCATGGGGTAGAACACCCTTGGCCGTCGGACTATCCATGGGAGATTTTCATGGTTTTCCTTTTCATGTATCGCAAATTCGGGTTAATTCCATCAAAAAGTCCTCCACGAGAGCAAATTTCAACCAATACTTGAGCCAGGAGTTCCATTGTCTTCTGGATCGGGTTCGAAATACAAGGATACGGTGTTGAACAATGGTAGTTGTAAACTGAAAATTCAGTCGGCTGTTCAACAGCAGTTATAAAACTTTAAATTGAAAAAAATTCTCTTTGCCTGGTATTTTGAACTGATTTGGAATATATAAAGTATGATTATTTCAATTTGTGCAATAATTTTTCTTTATCATTCTAATATTAGATCTCTAGCATAGATGAGCGGAATTCGCACAAAAAGTTTTTGCATATCAAGGAAAAATGACAAGTTTTTAAAAAATAGTTTTTAGAGAGGAAAAAAAAATTGCTTTCTTTTAAACATCACCCGCTAAAAAAAAATTACACAACAAATACAAAACTTTTTTGTGGGATTTAGAAAATCGCATACATCGCAAGCGAGGAAAACTATTTACATTTAAATAAGAGTAAGCTCTATATAAATATGGCAAAGCTGTAAAAGTGTACTACGATTGAGAAATAATTTTCTTACTAGGGAAACTAGGGAAGTGTGACTCACAAATTTTGAAATAAACTAGTGGGGTGTCTGCCTTATGAAGAATAATTTTAGGGGGCAACATTCGTTTCGGCCCATAGAAGGTCCTATAAGAGATAAAAATAATTCTATATATAGAAAAATCGGTATTTTATTACTTCAATGCAGACTATTAGTTATTGTAACTGTTTCATTCTCCAATTAATTTGTAATTAATTGGTTAATTAATTAATTTGCTAATTAATAAATTAATTAGAAAATTAATTAATTAATAATTATTAATTAATTGGTTTGCAATTACATACTCCAATTAATTTGGAAAATTTTTTGAAGAAAAAAAGTTAAAAAAATTTGATGTCAATTTTTTTTTTAAATTAACCTAATATGTTCTTCTGAAAAACTACAGATATATAAAATTTTCGAAATCAATTTTGACAATAAATATGCATTATATAGTACTTGAAAGTACCACAAAATTAATTGGAGTATGAGGTAATTACAATAACTAATAGTCTGCATTGAAGTTATAAAATATCGATTTTTCTATATATTGAATTATTTTTTATCTGTTTATTTTTTTATCAATTTTTATGTATTATGGGCCGAAACGAATGTTGCCCCCTAAAATTATTCCTCATAAGGCATACATCCCACTAGTTTATTTCAAAATTGGCGAGTCACACTTCCCTAGTTTCCCTTGTTAGTGGTAGGGACATTAGCGTTTTTGCGTATTAAATCTTGAAGTTTAAAGTTTAAAAAAAAATTTAAACCACCACGATGAATCAATGATTAAAAAAATATGAAGATAAGATCTATTTGTTGGCTAAATATGCTTATTAATGTCTTAATAGTTTTCTTATTTTAAAACTCTTCCAAATTTTATTGTTCTTTTACAGACACTAAAGTTTTTTCAACGACCGTATAGGTTGTCAGTTATGGATACAGTCAAAATCAATTTGAATCGATTCTCAAGCACTAAATTATTATGTGCTAACCTAGATTGTGTTCCACATTTTAACATCTAGATCATCCTCTTTAATTTATTTGATAGCAATTGCAAATATAATTTATTTCTTAGATTATTTTCTACACTTTCGAAATTGTTTTCGGTTGTGGCCTCCTTGATCAAAAGTAGATAACAATCTGATTTTTGAACTTTTCTGATGCATAAAATATAGCCAGTAATTGATGAAACTCTCATAATTTCGTTCTATTTGCAACAGAGACTACCCAATTGATTCTTTTCATAAGAAATTATGACCGACAAAATTCTTCTTCTTTCTAAATTTAGGACCCAGTATTTAAGTATAAAAGGAGCTTTAAATTAAAAAAAAAAATTTTTTTTGCTATACTTTTCATTTTCAAAATTATGTGAATATCTGAATGTCTTCCATGAATGTCGCTCAATATTTTGCAATAAATTTAAAATTGATAAAAAATTTCACTTTTTTGGTTTTGCAGGTCGATTATCTTCAGAAAAAAGAGAAAAAAAGAAACGTATTGCACTATTTTCCATAAAACTTTAATACATAAGAATTATACTTGTGCTCTTCTCTCCATTAACGAGTATATAGAAATGCAAATGTATGAAATATAGCCAGTAATTGTCGAAACTCTCATAATTTTCTACTATCATTTACAGAAGTCACTTACCTGATTGCTTTCATCATAAATTATGACTCACCAAATTCTCCTTGCCTATTTTATAGTCCCTAAACTTAAAAACCAGCAAGTAAGCAACATTACAAAAAAGGAAATAACTGCTTAGAAAAATTAAATTCCACAGATATACATTTAAAGTTGTTTTGAAAAATAACAATTTAAAACACAAAAAGGTTTGCTTGTTTTTGCTTTAACTTTTCTTTTCTTTTTTATATTCGTAAACGAGATTGTGTAGAAAAAATGCAAGTAGCCATTTTTAACATATCTTCCTCCAATAGACATTTCTAAGAAATAAATATTTATAAGTAGCAGTTTCTCGCAACTGTTACTCTAATGGACATTTAAATGAAAATAAATATTTATAAGCAGTAGTTTTTGTCCAAAATAGTCTCACTTTTACACAGTTCTAGCGCATGAAATATAGCCAGTAATGGGCTAAACTCTCATAATTTTCTTCTTTTTGTTACAAAAACTGACTGTTTTCCTCATAAATTATGACCTACAAAATTCTTCTTGTCTATTTTATAGTTTCTAAACTTAAAAACCAGTATTTAAGTAACTTCATTATAAATGAGCTGCAAGTTCTAAGTGAACACTTCGTAACTGCAAATAATAACAGCGCTGAGAAGGAGAGGAACTAGAATTAGCCTCATCTTCTTCTAATATTTACTCTTACGTGGGAAGCTAAGTATGATGGATGTTCACTAAATACCTCAAAATGCTCGCTTTCTGCACTGTAAATTTCTGTTTACGAACGTGAACTGAAAAAGAGCGAGAAGAATATGTATAATTATTTTGGTAAGAAGGTGAAATGGTGTGAGGCGAAGCTGTCATTTCGAAGTGCGAAAATACATTATGTTCGAATGCAATTTGCGCGCAAATAGATATAACTTTTCTTTTTCTGTTGTGATATTTGAATGCAAAAGCAATTTAGACTAAAATGACCCCGGGGATGTGTTTTATTTTGAGTTATTTGTATCTTAGAATCTAAACGACATATTTCGTTCCCACGTTGAGAGCAAAAAAATATTTGAATAAATTTTCATAAGAATTTCTTGTTGATGATAACATAATCGTTGTTTTTAGACATATTTTGAACAAAAATATCACTTTAAGATGAAAGTCTCTTTTTTAAGAAAAAATGTAATCTATAGAAAACGCACAGGAATAAATTTTGATTCTAATTTACATATTTAGAATCTTGATAATAGTGAATCATTGTTTTCATATAATTAATCATTTACAAGATTTGATTCCTTTTAAAAATTAAATAAAATTAAAACAAATGTATTTAAATGAATTTTAACAATAGCTGTGGACATCAGCAAATCGTTGTTAACCTTTGTGGACCGGCCAGTGTGGGGGGTCTTGCGTTAGAAAGGTTTTGAGTTTGAATCCCGGGCAAGGCACGGATGTTCCTTCATTCTCTGTACCATCTGTCCTTCCTGCGGGAATTATGTTGGCCCACCTAAAATGGTGCCCCTGAAAGAGTGGCCAACAAATCTATTCTTCAGATGTTTGTATGACGAAAGGTTATTCTCCAGATAGGCATTGGAATAAAAAAAAAATTTAAAATTTTTTTATTTATTTTTTGTTTGCATAAAATTATTACTATTCCTTTATGAGTATTATTTTCAAAAAAAAAATGAAACTATAAGAAAGGCATTTAAGTATTAGTTAAACGCTATTAAGTATTAGTTTTCTGTAACTAAAATTTTTAATTATAGTGAATCACTGTTTTCATGCATTTTTTTTTTAGTGCAAGTTCATTTACGCGATATAATTCCGTTATAAAAATTATTAAAAATAAAATATTTGAATAAATTTTAACATGAGCTTCATGTAAATAATAACGAATCGTTGTTTTTAAAGATTTTTTTGCATAGAATTATGACTTCTCTTTTGTAAGTATCATTTAAAAAAATAATAATAAAACTATAGAAAAGACACTCAAATAATAGTTAGGCTTAATTTATTATAAGTAAAAATGTTGATTATCGAACAGAATAATTATTTAAAATTAACAAAAATATGAAGATAAATAGTTTTTGAAAGAATTGAGTGAAGTTGCTTTTCGAAGGATTTTTCGTGATATGGAATTAGGCTTTTTGCGAATAATATACTATTTTTATAAATGCTGTGAGTTAGCAACTGTTACTCATGACTGTTATGTAAAGTTTAGCCTGCCTATCTGAAGCCTGTTCTGTCGACGCTTATTTTGAAAATGGTGTAAAATATCAATTGGATAAAAGGCACAGTTTACATTTCTGGTGTAATTTTTTAATATTTAAAATCTAACTCCAATGCTGCATTAATTTTGATAATTTTCATCTAGGTGGAAAAATCTCACCAAATTGGCGATTTTTAAATAAAGTTTAATAACTTTTCAAGTATTTAAGTTATTTGTCTGTCCAGAAGCCCAGATAATTCTTCATGGCAAGATTACACATATAGTTTGAAATCATCTCATTGCTTCATGGGTAAGGAACTTAAAATATGGCTTTTTCATTTTCCAAGGCGTCAGAGCTCCGAAAAAATAGCGTTAAGCAAATGTTTAAGAAGCGCAAAGAAACTGCAAAAAAAATCTTTAAAAAAAAACATTTTGAGCTTTAAAAAATTGAAAAAAGGTTTGTGATATAGATTTGGCCTTTACGCTCTTTTAAAGTCCCTTTTTTCCCCATAGATCCTCTAGCTTTAAAAGTCAAAATTCAGTAGATTTCTAATAATGAATTTTTAATGAATTTTTTTACTGAATAATGATTTTTTTTTGTGCAAATTATTGTGCAATGTATAACATATTCCACTTATGTTTAAAATATCTTTTAACTTTAAGAACTTTTTTAAATAACTAAATTGATATAATAGAATATGCAAACTCATATTACGTATGTATGATTGATATATTCGATAGTTATAATCAATAATTTCGAAATCTCAATAATTCTTGATGAACATTCAATATAGGTTTACGTGCCTACTGTTAAATACGGTGATATGATCTCAGATCTCGGGGTTTCAATCATAACAAACACCTTTTAACATAATATATATTTAATAACAAAAGGATGATGATAATGGTACAGTGTCATGGAGGAAACTGATTAGAAAACTAATGATTTTACATTACTGCGCAGAGCGCCATCTATTGAGTTTTAGAAATTATAATTAATATGGAGAAATATTATTAACA
>NC_092212.1:21853922-21867330 GCF_043381705.1 Parasteatoda tepidariorum
AAAAAAAAGATTAGTTTTGCTAATTAACTAGCATTGTTTTTAACAAATGAAGCTGAAATGGCGTCTTGGGGACGATTATAACAATAAGTAAAGGGACGATTGTAACAGCTGAAAATAAAATTTATAATATCAATTGCAATTGTTTAACCCCTTAGGTACCATTTCTTATATTTACAAACCATTACTTAACTCTTTAAGAACCACCAATAGTTTCCTATATCATTTATATTATGTTGCATGTGCATTATTTTATTTGTCATCTTTCACAGCATAAATTTAAATTTTTAACCCCTTTAAGTTAAAAGTTTAACCCTTTAGGTCTCTGCTCATTATTATTTCTACTCCTAAAATATCACTACTATTTTGATCAATAAAAAAATACATCACAACTATGATAATATGTATAATTAACTATGTTTTAGTTGAATTTATGAACTGTTACAATTGACCCCGTAAGTGGGGACAATTGTAACAAGTGCACGACTGTCAAAAATTGTTAATAACTAATATAATAACATTTAAAATAAGGTATTTATTTTTTTTCTAGTAGAAGATAGTCTACTTTACTCGTCTGTCAATTAATACTAATAATATATTGGATTTTTTGTTAGTTAAAAATAGTTAAGTTAAAAATTTTACAATTGACCCCACTATCCCCTAATATTTAAAAGAAATTAAAACTTTAAAAAAGACATTCAAATAATAGTTAGGCTCGATTTATGATAGCTAAAAATGTTGATTATCGTGAATCACTGCTTTCATATAATTTTTTTGTACAGGTTCATATACACAAAATAGCTCTTTTAAAAAAAATTTATTTATGTGAATTTTAACAAAAACTTCATGTTGATAATTAAGAATCGTTGTTTTTTTTTTAAAAAAAAACTTTTTCTTTGCATAGAATTATCTCTTATCTTATGTAAGTATTCTTTTAAAAAATTAAAACTATAGAAAAAACAGTAGTATAAAGTTAAACACGAAATTTTATATTAAAAAATGTTGATAATAGTGAATCATTGTTTTTATATAATTTCTTATTTTTTGCATTGAATTACTTACTCTGTGTAAATGATTAAAAAAATTAAGTCAAAAATATAATATTTGAATAAATTTTGTCAAGAATTTTCAAAAATCTCAAAAATTTAGATGATAGAAAATCGCTTTTATGCAATTTTTTAGTCTAGAGACAATATTTTAGAATCTTTTTCCCCGAGAAAATATTTAAAAACTATAAGGAAATAAAAAAAAATGATTTAAATATATTTTGTTAAAATTTTTAAACATAATATAATTAATAATAGCGTATCGCTGCTTTCATTGTTATTGTTTTCGTAAAATGGTTTTCCCTGTTCAAATATCTAATCTTAAATACTATTAAATATTTAAAAATATTTAAAAAGCATTAAATATTGAGAAATATATAAATATTAATAAAAAGGAGGAACTTCGGAAGGAGGACGTTAAGAAAAGGAAGGACGTTAAGGAAGAAAAGAGGACGTTAAGGAAATATTTAAGGCAAGCAAAGAAACTGTAAAAAAAATATTAAAAAAAACAAAAACATTTTGAACTTTAAAAAAATAAAAAAGTTTGTGAGATAGATTTGGCCTTTACACTCGTTTAAAGTTCCTTTCTTTTTCCCATAGCTGCTCTAGCCTTAAAAGTTAAAATTCTGCAGATTTTACTAAATAATGAACTTTTTGTGCAAATTATTGTGCAATAGATAACATATTCCACCTACGTTTAAGATATCTTTTAATTTTAAGAACTCTTTACAAACTCATATTACATACATATGATTAATATTTTCGATAATAATAATCAATAATTTCGAAATTTCAATAATTTTTGATGAGCATTCAATATACGTTTACACACCTACCAACTTGCACGGTCATTGAAAAGTATTTTACAAAGTGGTAGTAAATTAAACAATTAAAGTTGGAAATATTTTTTAAAAATTCAACTATTTAAACATTTAAGAGCTAAATAAGCTAACAAATCGATTATATCTACACATTATTTAAAAATTGATTTGTCGTGGTAGGTTGAAATTTTGTTTTTTGAAATTTTAAATATAAGATTTAATAAGTCAAAGCGCAATAATGCTGCTACCACTAAGAAAATTTTTTCTCGACGGAAATTCAAGTTGGCAGCTATGCGTTTGAATGCATTTTTAATAATGCTTTCATTATTCTCTTGCGTTCACAATTTTGCATGTAATAAACATGAAATTCTATTTAGATAGTTGTAAATTATTCTTATATCAATGAAAACTAAATTAAATCAACATAAACTGAAACATTTTATGATAAAATACTTAAATATTTATGAACTGGTTTAAAACAGGAAGACTTTAATAAAAATAATAAATAAAATGTTGCTTTTAAAAATAATTCTTTAAACCTTTTGCTCTAAATGATGCTCGTAACATTACTTATTTGAATACTTAATTAATAATCTCATTAAAAAAATTTTTTGATAAGGAATTTTTTAGGAATTTCCCTATTTTAAGAAATTTTCTGAAATATTAAAAATTTTGAGAATTTTTGGTCAAATCAGGAAATTAGGGAAAACAGGAAAAATTCAGCATTTTACTGAAAAATTCAGGATAGTTAGCTGTTATGCTGAACACAGTCTCAAGCATTGAATAAATTTCAGTTTCTTCTCAATTAGAATTTTTAGTTATTTTCATAGGAAATTTAATCACATATCGTCATATTATCGACCTATCTACTTTAATTGACTTTTTTCTCCTTTTTACAAATGCACAAAATGAGTGCTTAGTCATCTGAACTTACGAGTATGAAATTAGTATTTATCAAAATGAACCCTAATTATCCGTTTTTTTAATGGAAAATAACCACGTTTATTCTTTATTGTGAATTTTTAAGTTTCCACGGAACAGTCATTGTAAAACTCTATCTGCTATATAATTTACTATGCATTTTTTATTTAAAACTTAGCAATCAACCCCGTCACCGTCTGATTGATGTTTCTTAACATCCTATAATCAGCTGAATTCGAAGAAGTAATATACCTTAGAGCGTTTTACTTTTTAAAAATTTTCTGCTTCTGAAAAAAAAACACAGCGCATTCGTATTGTCTCAGAGAACGCTAGAAAGACCACCACGAACGATAAAGCCCAGGGGGTTTAAATTTCTTGATAGTCGGTCTCCGCCCTTCTTATGTCTTCGATGAAAAGAATATCTTAATATCCCATCNAGCAATGGCTCTCACTTCCTATTGAACTGATAGACCGCATAATTGAAAGCATCACACATCGCTGTTTGTGCTGTATTGCTTCTAGAGGCAATCATATTCCATATTAAAGGTACTTTTTCTATTGCAAACCGATACTTCCAATTTGTTTATTTTATACATGTGCTAATTTCTATACTACTATTAATGTCTGATAATTTCTTTTTATGTTGTTTAATACCTTACTATGTGTTGTATATTGTGGGTAAGTTTCATAAAATTCCATGTGTAATTTCTTGAGTTATCGCGATTTTTGTGAATTTTCCTTAATTTATGATAACCAGTGTATTTAATAACAAAAACGATGATGATAATGGTACAGTGTCATGGAGGAAACTGATTAGAAAACTAATGATTTTACATTACTGCGCAGAGCGCCATCTATTGAGTTTTCGAAATTATAATTAATATGGAGAAATATTATTAACACCTACCAACTTGTACTGTTGCTGAAAAATTTTTACAAAGTGGTATAAAAACAACAATTAAAGTTGGAAATATTTTCTAAAAATTTAACTACTTAAACATTTAAGAGCTGAATAAACGATCATACTTACACATTATTTAATTATTGATTTGTCATAAGTAGGTTAAATTTTTTTTGAAACTTTAAATAAAAGATTTAATAAGTCAAAGCGTTATAATGTTGCTACAATTAGGAAAATTTTTTCTCGACGGCCATTCAAGTTGGCAGCTACGCGTTTGAATAAATTTTTAATAATGCTTTCATTATTCTCTTGCGTTCGCAATTTTGCATGTAATAGACAGGAAATTCTATTTAGATAGTTGTAAATTATTCTTATGTCAATGAAAAATAAATAAAAATAACATAAATTGAAACATTTCATTAAAAATACTTAAATATTTATGATCTGATGTAAAATAGGAAGTTTTTAATAAAAATAAGAATTAAAATGTTACTTTTTAAAAAAAAAATTAATTCTTTAAACCTTTTGCTATAAATGATGCTCATTTTCTTATTTAATAACATTACTTATTTCAATACTTAATCAATAATCTAACTTTAAAAAAAAAAATTCGATAACGAGTTTCTCAGAAATTTTCGAAAATATAAAAAATTTGAGAGTTTTTGATTTAATCAGGAAATTATTGAAAACTGGAGAAGTCCAGGATAATTAGCAGCTATGCTTAACATAATCTCAAGAAGAGAATAAATTTCAGTTTCTTCTAAATTAGAATTTTTAATTATTTTCACGTGAAATTTAATCACATATCGTCATATCACCCACCTGTCGACTTTAAATAACTTTTTTCTCCTTTTAACCAATGCTCAAAATTAGTGCTTAGTTGTCTGAACTTACGAATATGAAATTAGTATTTATTAAAATGAACCCTAATTACCCGTTTTTTTTTTATGGAAAATAACCACGTTTATTCTTTAATGTGAATTTTTAAGATTCCACGGAACAGTCATTGTAAAACTCAATTTACCATATAATTTACTATGCATTTTTTATTTAAAACTTAGCAATCAACCCCGTCACCGTCTGATTGATGCGTCTTAACATCCTATAATCAGCTGAATTCGAAGAAGTAATATACCTTAGAGCGTTTTACTTTTTAAAAATTTTCTGCTTCTGAAAAAAAAACACAGCGCATTCGTATTGTCTCAGAGAACGCTAGAAAGACCACCACGAACGATAAAGCCCAGGGGGTTTAAATTTCTTGATAGTCGGTCTCCGCCCTTCTTATGTCTTCGATGAAAAGAATATCTTAATATCCCATCAAAGATTTCTTCGGACAAAACGCGTGTGTGGCAACAGCAGTGATCCTCAACTTTTCAACCAATCAGGCTCTTCCGTAAGAGATCTGCTGCATTGTGTGAGGTCCTCATTTCTTGCACAAAAATGACTTGTGAGCTTCAGTTTAGTGAGTTTATTTTATTGGGATTTTATTATTAACGATCAAATTCCTTGTGCGGTCTTGGTGTTGAGTTTAATTGAAATGGAAAGGATATAAATTTTTTTCTGCCTGAACGCCCACAGGAGTCCATGCACTGGCAAATATATATCTGTATGTAGAGACCTTTAAAGTAACAGGCTTTCAATGATTTACAGACTGATGTTTTTATGTTTTTAATTCAATTTTAGTTTTTATCATTATGGATGTGTTTATGGTCGTTTTTTCCAAGGCTCTCAAAATTGATTTTTTTTTCTTTATTTCTCTCCAGTGAGGTTGTAATATCGTTCTTTACCTAACATCGCCGTAATTTATAAATTTAACTAAGTAACATTTTAATTTTATGGTTATAGAGAAATATTTTTCATCGATTTTTTTTTGGAGAAATATTAACTTATAATTACATTATCAAGAAAAAAACCACTAAAACTTTTAACTAATTATTTTAATTAAATAGGGCAATAATAACATTATATGCTATCGATTTCCCGTTACATTTATCCATGGTGCAAATACATGATACAGTTGCATCATTCTATGCTAGAGTTGATACCGTTCAAGTCTCTTTTCTGTTATCCATAGCACAAATACGTGATATAGTTACATCATTCTTTGCTAGAATTGATACCATTCAAATCTCCTTTCAATTATTTGTGGTGCATATACAAAAAACTGTAACATCATTCTATTCTAGAATTGATACCATTCAAGTCTTTCAATTATCTATGGTGCAAATACATAATACAGTTATATAATTCTATGCTAAAATTGATACAATTCAAGTCTTCTTTCAATTATCCATGGTGCAAATGCATAACAGTTACATCATTCTATGCTAGAATTGATACCATTCAAGTCCCTTTTATATTATCCATAGCGTAAATACATGATAATTCTATGCTAGAATTGATACCATTCAAATCTCCTTTCAATTATCCATGGTGCAAATATATAATACAGTTACATCATTCTATGCTAAAGTTATTAACTTTCAATTTTCCCTTCAGTTAATTAAATAAATTGCAGACAATTCGGTTATTGCCATAGCACCTAAACATTTCAATCACTACATTTTTTTAAATGTAGTACTTTTCTTAATATTTTTTATTCTATAGTTAAAGTGATATTAAAAAGAGAAATAACATTAGAATAATAATAATAATTATTATTATTTTTAATTTAGGCAGCTCTTAACACATTACCGATCAAACCTTTATCTATATGTTAAAACCATATTAATGCCATGCCGGTCGAAGTTTTTTTTCAAAATTACATTTTGTTCATTAAAATACATACGTTAAACTACACATTTTACTACAACTAAATTTTTTTTCACTCCAAACAAAAAAGTTTATAGCAACATATTAAAAATTCAAAAACGCAATTTTTCTGCTTCAAAAATTAAAATCTAATCTCCGAAAAAAATTCTTTGTTACATAAATTTTTTTTAATAAAATAAAAGTCCGTAGTTCATTTTCTATATTTCACAGGTGGTAGAACAAGTAAACAGGTGTCTAGTAACGAATGTGGGTGTGAGATTTTTACGTACTCGACTCACGCACTAATAGCTTCGAAAAGAAAGAAAAACGTAAAAGAATTTTCATTACTTTATTTTATTTTTTACAGCCATAAAAGTTTTTTAAACTTCTAAATTGTTGGCAGCTTGTCAAAAAGAGAATTCCACAACCGAAGGAGAACAGCATTCTTTTAACTTGAACGGAGATTATGTTGTTTGAGAAAAACAGGAAGATCTCCATTAAAATATTTTAAGCTTCTGAAATGTCAAAAGGTTCCACGAATGAAACACAAAAAAGATAGGGTTATTTTATAGCGATTAAGGTTTTGGATTTTCTGTGATATCTACCTGAATTTTTAAGCTTTTCTTTCTGAACTATTCAAGGTAAATCGAAGTAGTTAGTAGTTTTTACGATACAAGGTCTTATGTTTTCAAATGTAATTTTGAAAATCAGCTCTCTTTGAATTTCTTTAAAAAGACAGTAATTTGTTCAGAGTAAAAAAAAAATTTATCTTAAATTAGTCTCATCCAATAGTAGGAAAAACTACATTAATTTACTACAACTACAATTACTTTGTTACAAATGTAGTTAACTACAATTACAACTACATTTTTTTAAATGAAATTTTACTTTGGAAATATAGTGACTACAAAATACTTTAAGGAACCAAACTTTGTTGAAGAAATTAATTTACACCTGCATAATTTACACTGCTGAGGAAATCAACACCAGTATAATAACACCAGTATAATTTACACTGCTGGTGAAATTAATTTACATCAGTATTAATTTACACAGCTGGAGAAATTAATTTACACCAGTATAATTTACACTGCTGGAGAAATTAATTTACACCAGTATAATTTACACTGCTGGTAAAATTAATTTACGCCAGTATAACTTAAACTGCTGGTGAAATTAATTTACACTAGTATAATTTACACTGCAGGAGAAATTAATTTACACCAGTATAAGTTACACTACTGGAGAAATTAATTTACACATTATGTTCAAAATTCTAAAGAAAGTGTTTTTTCACATTTGTTCATTTAATCTTCAATTTTTTATGCCCTTCTTGACGGAGAATATTTAATTTAAGAAATGCTAGGAAATTATCAAATATTTGCAATTTCGTTAAGCGTTTATTTCCTTTAAGAAATTAAGTACATCAAAAATATGTTTTCTTTCCTTGAAATAATATGAATGCTTCACCGTGAAAGTGTGATCTAACTGATAAATTATCTATTGTTCATAATGGCTAGCTTAAATATTAATAATGCGCGACTCAAAATACGCAATTCTTTTAAACTCAGGTCGGAGGGGCATTTCAAATTGCGTCCACAAACAGACCCGTGAAGATTTGCATCCATCAAATTCGAAAAATTAGTTGTGTTAGAACCCTGTTCATATACTAGACTAATGTAAAAAAAAGTTGCCAGGAATCGCTACAAACTACTGCTTTTGGCATCGTACTACTTTCTATATTACTTTTTTTTTTAAAAAAAAGTAGCACACTGCACTACAAACTACGAAAAAAAAGCAGCGACTACAGTAGTTTCACTACTTGTAGTGTGCTACATCCGACCACTGGTCTTGATATAGCGTTTTGGACAGATTTTAGAGAGAGTCACGTCGTGATAAAGAATCCTAGGCATGCCGCAGGCGACTGAAGACGTAAAATGTGATAGAAACTCAATTCAATTTTTGTTTATTCATTATCTCTTTAATTACTCAATCGTAATAATTCTATAACTTACATTTCGATCCGTGATGGCTCAGGAGATAGAGTGTTCGCCTTCCAATGGGTCTGGTTTGAATCCCAGCGATGGCTGATCGATACGAATTCCGCACCCGGTTCGTACTGACCACAGTGCTGACGTAAAATATTCTCAGTGGTAGACGGATCATGAGTTAGAGTCCCTTTTCTGTCAGGCTAAACGTGGGAGGTTTTCGTGGTTTTGCTCTCCATGTAACGCATATGAGGGTTAGTTCCATCAAAAACTCCTACACGAAGGCAAATTTCTCTCAATACCTGATCCAGGAAATCCCTTATCTTCTGAATTGGGTTCAAATTACAAAGCTACGGAGTTAAACATTAGTAGTCGTAAACCTTAAATTGAACCGGCTGTTTAACTACGGTTATAAAATAACTTACTTACTTTATTTACAAAAATTGGGCACCTGGGCCGCGCAGAAAGCCCATATAACATACATCATGAAATATTATAGAATATAAAAGTAAAAAAACTGTTTGAGTTCAGCAGTCTGTGTGGTGGGGTTATAAATATGTCTAGGTATACTTCTTTCAGTTTATAAATATATTTTGGTAGATAAGAATTCGAACATTTTGTTTCTTTAATTTTCAGGGGTGCTAATGACTTAACGCAATCTGGAAAATTTCTTCGAGTGGTAGCTAAATTGTGTTTTAACGTATAATTCTTTGTTTAGTAAATGATTCATAGTAAATACCACTTTGTTCCAGCTATTCTGTGGTGAGGCTTTTAAAATGTTGTCAAAATTACTAACAATACTAAAAGCTTTAGTTTTTATTTGTCTATCACTGTATAAATATTTCCTTCCTATTCTGTAACCGTTGATGAACCTACGACCCAATTTTGAGTTTACGACTACCAATGTTCAACTCTATAGCCTTGTATTTTTGAACCAAATCCAGAAGACAATGGAACTCTTGGATCAAGTACTGGGAGAAATTTGCCTTCGTGGAGGACTTTTTGATGATAGTAACGCGTATTTGCGTTACATGGAGTGGTAAAACACGAAAACCTCCCTCGATTATACTGACAGCATGGGACTCTAATCCATGATCCGTCTACCTGAGTATGTATCTTTCGTGAGCATTGTGGTCGGTGCTAGCTGGGTGCGGTATTCGTATCGACTAGCTGTCGCTAAGATTCGAATCCGGATTACCTATTTGGGAGACGAGAGTTCTATCCTCTAAGTCATCACGGCTAGATAAAATATTTTATAAAAAGCGTATTAGCTGGCAGCACTAAATTTTTACTATTTTTTAAAGTTTTCCAAGCTGTCAGAGTCAGTGTTCTCAGTCAGAGTTCGGTCGCACCTGAAAAATAAATTTAAAAAAATATTTAATTACGTTTGTAATTAATTATCAATAATGAAAAAATATTACGTACAGACAAGTTGATTATTGTTGGACTTTTACGCAATTAACATTTTTTTTCTAATAAGTGGAGGGGGAAAAAATAAAACAAAAGTGTAACATTAAACTGTTCAATTTAAGTGTTTCATTTTTACATATCTGCCAACTTGCACGGTTGTTGTAGGAGATTTTACAAAGAAACAGTTAAAAAACAATTAAGTTTAGAAGAATTTTCCAAAAACAAAATTAATAAGACATCTATGAGCATAACTAACCAACAAGTACATGCTATCTACATGTTTTTTTTTATTATTGATTCGTCATGGTAGTTTAAATTTTTTTTAAAATTTTAACTTCAAGATTTAATACGCCAAAACGCTAATGTTTCTACCTCTAAGAAAATTATTTCTAAACGACCGTACAAGTTGGCAGCTATGGACGTTAAAGCATAGTTAGACTTGCCACATTTTACTCTTTCCGAGAAAATATTTCTAAAATGGTATTAAAAGACTAATTGCATTTGTAAATGAAATTACCTTTTCAAAATGGCTAATGCTTACACTCATCTTCAATTCTACAGCTTTGTCTTATATACAGAGCTGCTAACTTCCTGCGCTTACCGTAAAAAAATTATTCTAGTGATAGCTATGTTTAAATTTTAATGTATAATTTTTTATACATTTATTTTCCACATCACTGCATATAAATGATTTAAAAGTTCATATGCAACGCCACTTTGTTCCAGCATTTTCGAGTGGTATCGCCAGCCAAACGCTGTATGAAGCGTAGAGGTAGCGGGTTCGAATCCCGTTGTTTCTCTGTAAATATCTTCGTGCTGTTCTTCTCTGTATTGTGCTATCTGTCCTTCTATTTGACAAAGAGTTATATGTGAAAATTGAGCACACAAGCATGCAAATGTACGTAATTCCAATAATCGAATAAAGCCAGCACTTTGGTGAAGCTATTAAAATAATGACAAAGTTACCAAAAATTCTGAAAGCTTTGATTTCAAAATGTCTACCACTCTGTAAAAAAATTTGTAAAAAGCGTAGTAGTTGGTACGCCTTTATACATACAGCTATGCCACGTGCGACTAAAGATGCAAGAAGTGTTAACCTATAAAAAGAAAAATCTATTGAAAGATATTAAAACAAGTAACATTTTCAAGCATATTTTTTTCTATTTACTATTGTAAGTGAATGCAAAGAATAATTTAGCTTTAAACATGACAAATTTTTCAATGTAAGTCGTGGTGGTAGTTACGAATGAATAATTGAACAGATTAAAGAAATGAAAAAAAAAATATTTTCTACCACTTCTTTCAGTTTTAGTTACCTATGTCATCCCTTCATATAAAATTGACTATTTGCTTTGGTGAGCAACCCAGAAGACGAGTGGTTATTCAACCATGACGCCTGGGTCACCACTGTAACAGAGCTCACGACATAATTTTCTCTCATTGATTATTTTCCTATTGTATATATCTATTTTATTTTTATCTTATTTTTATTCAATTTGGGTTGATTATCGTGCGTTGTAAAGACATTATATATATATTATATTATATTTAACCCAGACCTTCCTTAATAATATCGATCATCATAATCTTCATGATTATTTTATTTTATATTGTTTATGATTATATTGTCATTTAATTATACTCCATGCCACTCAACATTTCTTGATTGTCCATGTCACACGAACCCCCTCTCGATTTTTTGGTGCTGAGCATCCCCTCTTCCTCCCATCTCCATTCCTCTTTACTACTCATCATCATTGATTTATTACTACAGATGAATCGGCTAATGACGCATCGCGTCAGCGCACCGAGATTTATGTGATTTCTACCATTCTACCATTGATTATTTGCATTCAGTTATAGTCAAAATCAGATTAAATTTATAAATCCAAGAATTGAAAAGAAATTTATAAAACTCATTGCCACTTTAAATATAAAAATGAAAAACTACGGACAATCCGTAGTTGTTGAGAGTTATGACATATTGTTCCCGCTGGGTGTATTTTTTGTTGTTGATATTCTCTAAGTTATATAACTTGTTCTCCAAATTGACAAGGGTTTATAAGCCATTCTGTGTGCTGAACACAGAAACCTGCTGATGTATGTATAACATTCGATGAAACAGAGCTGCCAACTACTACTCTTTTTGCAATAGATTTTATAGAGTGGTAAGCAATTACAACCGAAATTCAGAATTTTCAGTAATTTTGCAACATCCAAGCCCCACCAAAAGAGTGATAGAACAAAGTGGCGCTTTATATGAATTTTTATATCTTGTGCCTATACTAGCGTGAAAAATAACTTCAAAACAAATTATAAGTAACAAAAATCATATATATTAAATTATGAACTGGAAGATATTTTTCCCAAAAACGTAGAAATGTACAGACCTGATAAAAATAAACCCACAGTGTTTTATTATCCCCATTTGGGCCCAGCGTTCTTTCAAAAAGACTGTTAACTGTTATGAAAAAAAGTAGTACCACAAGTGATTCGTGGCTAGGATTAATACGACAGAAAGAAAGTAGTTCTGTCTGGAAGAATATATTAATAATGTAAACGTTTAAACAACTATGATGTAAACGACTATGTACTACCCTTTTTTCCTGATGGTACTTTTTCAGATAAAGACCACTTTTTATGAGTGGGCGTAAATGGATTAAAGTGATATGCAACAGAAATAAATAGTTACTCAGCATAAACAAATATGTGCCACCCCTTTTTAAAATTGATATTGTTTTTTTTTATTTATATAAAAGCAATATCACTTTTTGAAGCTGGATTCAAATGTTTTAACCCCTTAACCCTTTTGAAGGCCGTGGTAAGTATACTTACCACCACGTTTTATCACTTTTAATTTAGGTTTCCATTTTTCAGTAACTTCAGCTTTCTTGAAGTGAGTTTGAGTAAAATTGATAACCATTTGTCACTTTTAAAAAACGTATAAAAGTTATAAAATGCATAATTTCTTTTGAAATTTGTAGCATTTAAGGAATTTATTTTATAAATAAAGAAAATAAAAGTCAGTAAGTTCCTAATAGGTCGTGTTAAATATATTTACCACCAAAAAAATGGCATTTTTTTAAACTAAATGAGGTTTTTTTTTAATATCAATTACTGTTCTGAAAACAATTTCAATTCCAAAAATACTTTAATTTACCTTAACTAGAAATAAAGGGCCCATTAAAGGGTTAACTTGTGCACTCGAGTTAATTCGAGTGCGCTAAACAGCCCAAACTGTGCACACTCCAGACAATTCGAGCGGCGTTGTATTTTATGCTGCTTTAATTTTCACACTCGAATATAATCGAGAATTATAAATAACATTGTGAAAGCTAAGAAAAAAAAATCTTTCATTTGATAATTATCATTTACATAGGATTGTAAGCCATAACACTTATTTATTCAGGAATTAAATATACAGCGATGCCAACTCGCTCCGGACAGCAAATATATATTTTAAAGTGGTAGTTTATCAATTGTGATTCTTGGTTTAATAAATTTAATTTAGTAGATTTTTATCCACCACTATTTTTAAACAATTAGTAGGCTTATATAATTCACCACTTTTTT
>NC_092212.1:21867622-21933664 GCF_043381705.1 Parasteatoda tepidariorum
AATTTGAAGCAATAAAATAATAATCTTTGCAACCGTACATTTATCGACGAAATAAAATTGGACGGTGATACCCGACATTCATGTGAGCGGGGGTACCTGAAATCCAATTTTTTTGTAAATTTGTAATTACTCGAACAATTTTTCACATATAAACTTCTTTCTTTGTGCAAATTAAACTTAAGACTACATACTTTAATGCTATATGTATAGAAAAAATTATTTTCTTAGTATTAAAATGAAGTTTAATCGAAACATTCAACCAATTTTTCTTAATTTCATGACTACTGTATTCAACATATTTTCAAAACTATTGTTTACCATGTTACCAACTGCATAAATACTTGAAACTTTGAAAATAATCTTTTTTTAATATAACTATTGTCCGATGGCCCATTGACTTGAAAAAATAGTCTATACATATGAAATTGACAGTGGGCGGGGGTATCCGACACTCCCCTATATAAAAGCAATATCACTTTTTGAAGCTGAATTCAAATGTTTTAACCCCTTAACTTGTGCACTCGAGTTAATTCGAGCGCGCTAAACAGACCAAACTGTGCACACTCGAGACAATTCGATTGGGGTTGTATTTTATGCTGCTATAATTTTTCACACTCGAATATAATCGAGAATTGAAAATAACAATGTGAAAGCTAAGAAAAAAAAAATCGTTCTCTTGATAATTATCATTTACATAGGATTGTAAGCCATAACACTTATTTATTCAGGAATTAAATATACAGCGATGCCAACTTGCTCCGGACAGCAAATATATATTTTAAAGTGGTAGTTTATCAATTGTGATTCTTGGTTTAATAAATTCAATTTAGTGGATTTTTATCCACCACTATTTCTAAATTATTCGTAGGGTTATATATTTCACCACTTTAAGGTACTTATGTTTACTCCACCATGCCGACTACCCAGCCCAGTCACCATCTTTTACATCTACTTCAGTCTTTAATTATTTCCAATGCCATTAGTTTCAGTCGCCCTAGGGCATAACACAGATCAGAGGTCTGGTGCCCGCTTGCGCGGGGCAGGTACCTTGACAAAATTACATGATCCAGCAGGTACTTATGTTAAGCTATGCCATTTAAAAAGCAAGCAAAAAAAGTAAAATATTTGCAAAATTTACTATGCTGTTATTTACTATTTTTTTAAATTATTTTGGTGTGTCCGGAGCAGTTGGCATCTTTGAATATAGCCTCTTTCCATGGAACAAAAGAGCAGTATATCAAAATTGTTCATCAAAAGGAAAGACAACGTTCTAAAGTGTGATTTTTTACGTGAAGGAATTGATTTTTTTTTGGCCGTCTTTTTTCAAAACATCTGTGCGTTAAGGGATTTAATCAAAGAAAATATTGAAAAATGTTTTTTCTTCTTCTTTTAAGATTTATTTAAAAAAAAAAGTCAACCGAAAAAGATGACGCTTCCATTAATTCCTCTTAATGATTGTACTATTCTTTTTCTTTATTTATTTTCTTCGCAAAACCACTTACATCAGACAAAATATCTGTTACTGTATTTAATTTCTTGAAACACGCCTATATTAATGGTCTCGTAAGTGTTCTGTTCACACTTTTTTTATGAACTCAAAAAAACCATTTACCATTTAATGAATGTTTAATATTATGTTTGCATATTCCATACGGGTATTATTAATACTTCACATAATTTGTTCTCGAAAAGCAAGTCCATAAATTACATCTTTGGGATTGTTCTTGTCATCGAAAAGCTGTAATGATTGAAACAAGTTATAATTTCGAAAAATGTCACATCACGATTAACCTGCTCAACCCAATACATTACAACTTATGCACAGAAATGCCAATCATATCTTTTAGTGACTGATATAATTAGAAGTTTCCGAACAAGTTTAACACCTGTTCTTAAAAATGATTCGATTATTAATTCCATGCAAGACGCGCCATTAAAAAAAAAAAATCTTTTGCCGAACCAGAGAAAATAAAAACAAAGATACTTTCACTACTGTTAATATCGTGGGAAAGAAACCCTTTAATAATCTCTTAATCTCCTCTTATCAAAACAGCCAAGGTTGGCTGAATTGGCCGAACAATAAACCATCTATTATTAATTACACACGCCAAGATATAAAAAATGGCGAGGAAAGCAGTTTAAAAAAATATTGGTCTTCAACGAGTTCGATATGTCCAAAGGGCATAGAAAAAGTTTTTCCTCAAGATGCTTTCGCACCAGCTGCCACCGCGTACGCGGTACGCAAAGCACGCACAAAATCCGCCTCCGTAAGACCTGGTAATAGCTTTCCCACAACCGTGAGAATGCCTACACCGAATGGTGACATCGTGGTATGGGGATCGAGGTATGGCGGCGGTTCTGCTTTGCCATCTGCCATTGTTGTGGGTCTTGTTTACGCCAAGACATTTTTTTGTAATCATAGCGAAGATTTTTTGAGGATGGAAAAATGCCGAAGGAATTTATATGGGGAGAGCGAAGTAAAAGGATTGATGGAACGGTATGAAATGGGCTATTTATATAAATAGGATGGGGGCTATTTGACTTATTTCGGTTGTAAAGGCTTTTTTGATATCTTACGTATGTCACTCACGTCTTAAAAAAAAATGTTTTTTTTTTTTTGACGGTGACTAATTTTATGGCAGTCAGTGTTATCATGAATATTCGTATATACTAATGCTAAGAATGCACTTATGTATATTTTTTTCTTCTTTTGGTTGAGATTTTTTAAGCATCTTAGATACTTTCGCATCGCTGATATCAAATCTACAATCGGTTTCTCTTAACAGGATACAGTTTCTTCTTCTTTTTTTTTTTTTTGCAATTTAGTAATTTAGTTCATGCCAGGATTTTTTAAAATTTACTCAAGTGACTGCTAACTGTCACTGTTTGTCTAGCACGTAGAAAAGAATGTGATAATACGTTTAAGTTATGATGCGATAGGTAATGTCATATGTTTTTGTCATAATCGCTGATATCAAATCTACAATCGGTTTCTCTTAACAGGATACAGTTTTTTCTTCTTTCTTTTTTGCAATTTAATAATTTAGTTCATGCCAGAATTTTTTTAAATTTACTCAAGTGACTGCTAACTGTCACTGTTTGTCTAGCACGTAGAAAAGAATGTGATAATACGTTTAAGTTATGATGCGATAGGTAATGTCATATGTTTTTGTCATAATCGCTGATATCAAATCTACAATCGGTTTCTCTTAACAGGATGCAGTTTTTTCTTCTTTCTTTTTTGCAATTTAATAATTTAGTTCATGCCAGGATTTTATAAAATTTACTCGAGTGACTGCTAACTGTCACTGTTTGTCTGACACGTAGAAAAGAAGGTGATAATACGTTTTAGGTTATGATGCGATAAGTAATGTTATATGTTTTTGTCATAATCGCTGATATCAAATCTACAATCGGTTTCTCTTAACAGGATACAGTTTTTTCTTCTTTCTTTTTTGCAATTTAATAACTTAGTTCATGCCAGGATTTTTTAAAATTTACTCCAGTGACTGCTAACTGTCACTGTCTGGCACGTAGAAAAAAAAGGTGATAATACGTTTCAGGTTATGATGCGATAAGTAATGTAAAATGTTTCTGTCATAATCAGAGGAGTAGGGAGTGTAGGAGCAAAGTAGCCGGTTAATGTCATATGCATGTATATAAACCTTTGCGTTCTTTATAAATTTGTACAGTGCATGAAAAAAAACAAATAAATAAATGGACCATAATGAATACCTTTTGATGGACCATAATGAATACCTCGGATCTTTACGTTCTGGGACTCAGTTTTAATGATTCGAGGGGGTGCCCACAAATTTGTTAATTAATTAGTGCTGGCGATATTTTAAGTAACGAAATCAGGCACAAAAACATACTAAGAGTTATTTTTGGCATGGAATTATCTTTGGATAAATGAATTTTATAATTGTGTGCAAATATTTTTCAATTCGCCTTAAAAGTTCTCGAGATACGGCAAATTACGCAAAAAGTCAAATCAACTTTAGGGATCCAAAGTGTGAATAGTTTTCCAGACCAAACTATGGGGATCACATTTCCCAAATTGCAACTGCTACCTATATTTTAGGGGTGAAAAAATAAACATCATTAAAAAAGGTATGTTTTTTAAAAGAAAAATCGTTTTTGGGTCTGATTTCGTACTTTTAAAAATCGTGCATATTTCTTGAAAGATGAGATTTTAGCGTGTTTAGTTCGTATTAAAGGAAGTAATATTTATAGCTTTTCTACGCTTTCATCTGAAGGAGTTTCATAATACTGAAACAAGTTAAGATATGAGAAAATTAATAATTCTAAACCACTATTATATTTAACAAGGAAACTTAATTTTTAAATACGTAACTCTTAGTACGCTGTTTAAGCTTAGTAACTCCAAGACACTGTTGTTAACTAAAACGGATTTGTCAAAGATTTTATTTTTATGTATAAAGTGGTTGCGAAATTACGTATTTTTATATAATTTTTTAATTTATAAATTTAAATAATTTTAACCACAACTACATATAAGTAAATTAAAGATATGTTTCTATGCATAAATATACAATAGTGTTCTTAAGCTCTAATAAACTTTAAAAAAAAAAAATGTCTATAAAAGTTTAATTCAATTGCTATTCCACAACCAGACATGATTTTTTGTAGAATAAAAGTTACCATATACAGAGATGCCAACTTGCTCCGGACAGCAAATAAATATTTTAAAGTGGTAGTTTATCAATTATGATTCTTGGTTCAATAAATTCAATTTAGTAGATTTTTATCCACCACTATTTCTAAATAATTCGTAGGCCTATATAATTCGCCACTTTATCGTACTTATGCCATGCCTTTTAAAAAGCATGAAAAGATAGTCAAATATTTGCAAAATTTACTTTGCAGTTATTTACCGTTACTTTAATTATTTTGGCGTGTCCGGAGCAGTTGGCATCTCTGCATGTGGATCACCCCTTAGTATGTAAGGGTTCTTTCTTCACTGAATTTGATTCACAATGATTTTACCCCACCATATATGCAGAAAATTTAAAAGTATGCATAAAATGCCACTAAATTCAAATTATTTTGTGGCGAGACATCTGAAGAGTTAGCAAAATTCAATACATTTCTTCAAGCGTTAATTGTCTAGCACTTAATGTCGTTTGTACGACGTGAAGCAGTTGGCATACCCTCCTCCATTTGATGTTTTTTACGAACAATTTTCTTACCATGGTTATATACTAAGGTTGAAACTTTTAAAATGGATTGAATTCTTATAAATCTTTTAGCGGAACTGATGGGTATGACCCAATTTGTCAAACTGGACTTTTATAATTCTGTTAAAAATCTGTTTCATAAAAATTATTTACGTAGTGCAGGAGAAAATTCTTCTAAAATTCTAATTAATTAACATGTTAAAACGTTACCACATGCCTTCAGCTTCTATATACCTGCCTTCAACTTCTATATACATGCCTTCAACTTCTGTATACATGCCTTCAACTTCTGTGTACCTGCCAACATCAACACGAGCAACAACGAACTCGCTCAAATTTTTCGTTTAAAATTTTTTTGGGTGCTCCTTACACTATTGTATTGAGATATTTCGCTTTGGCTATATTAATGCAATATTAGAAAGCACTCTTTTTTGCGGACATAATCGTGTGAGCTGAGGAAGAGATTATATCCTTTCATTGTTTTGTTTTCCGACATTTTAATTTTTTTNAATTTTAAGCAAACAAATACGTTGTATTTGAGAAAACTTAAGTTAACAACCATGATAGTAACGCATATTAATATATGTGCTTAATTTTTGTAAGAATAGTGGTGATCAAAATCATCTAAAAATTAAGTTTATAAAAGGAAAAATAGTATATACTTACTACCACTTTAAATATGAAAAAAAAAATCTTCCAGAAAATCCGGAAGAGTTGGCAGGTATGGTCTACTATATTGAATTTGTTAAACCAAGAGTCACAATTGATAAACTACCACGTTAAAATATATATTTACCGTCCGGAGCAAGTAGGCATCTCTGCAGACCTACCATATATATATGAGCTTAAATAATTTAAATGTGATGGTAGTCAGATTCACTTTTGACAGTATTTATTTAAAAAATAAATAAATAAAAGTTTATTATATAAATTTTCCTATCACATGAAATGTAAAAGTAAATTTTACCCTTTAGAATTGGCTAGTATGCATTTGGGGTTTTTGTAAATATACGTATATATATATTTCACTGCAGGGTTAAACCAACACCTCCTATAACTGAAAGCCTCCACACGGCTTTTTATAGGTAGTCCGATCAGACCACAATGAAGGATATCCACTTACCAAACGAGTCATTTAATACAGAATATAGTTAAAATAAGAAAGTGGAAGTTATTGGTTTGCCTTATTCACTTGTCAACCACTACAGATTCAATTCTCAAATATATAAGATAAATTTCTCTCAATTAGTTTTATAAAAAGTTTTGGGTTCATGCGAACAACTGGTTTATTTTTTAAACAGTCTGCGCGGACTACTTATGAAAGACCGCGTAGAGGCTTCTTGATGTAGGTTAAACGCATACGTATATGTATATATATATATTTCACTACAGTGCCTCCTATAACTAAAAGCCACTGCACGGTTTTTAATGGTAGTTCGATGTGTAAACGTAACATCGGCAGATAATGTATTAATACTGAAATACTAGTAAAATTTTTTTAATTGTTATTTTTTTAAACCAAAAATTTTTAAATTTAGATAAAGTGAATTTCAAATTTTGCAACAAAAAAAATAAATAATATGTAAATAAATAAATAATAAATAAATATTAAAAAGTAGATTCTAATCTATTTCCCTCCAACATTTGAGGTTTCAGTTAAATATATTTTGAAATGGTAGCTAACAAAATCAGAAATTCTTAAGATGAATAGGTTTTTTATAACACAGGGCTCCAGCCAACGCCTCCTACAACTGAAAGCCTCCACACTGTATTTTATAGGTAGTCCGATCAGACCACTATGATGGTAAACCAGTTTACGAAAGAGCCCTTTAATAAAAAATCTAGTAGAAATAAGAAAGTGGTAGCAAATTGTTGTCTAAATTTTTTTTAAATTTATGAATATGATAGATTTGTCTTATTTACTTGCCTACCACTACAGATTCCATTCTCAAATATATAAGACAAATTTCTCTCAGTCAATTTCAAACTACAATTTGAGTTCATGCGCACAACCGGTTCACCTTTTAAATAGTCTGCGCAGACTACTTATTAAAAGCCGTGTGGAGGCTTCTTGATATAGGAGCTGCTGCTCCAGCGGGCTTTGAAAATTTTAAAAAGTGGTAGCGAAAATAAAACAGATGTCGATGTTTTAATTTATTTGTAACCATCACAACAAATTGTTTTCCAAGAAAGTATATATGCATGAGCATCCCAACTTGCTAAACCACTTAACGACAAAGTGGTATATTAAAATAAGAAATATATTCTAGCATTAAGCTAAATTTATTATCACTACTAAAATTTTTCAAGGACCACGGGAACCCTGTAGCAGCTTGAAAGCAAGTTGTAGTTGAAAACTGACTTTTTTATATCTGTTAAAATTCTTTATATGTAGTGGTGATCGAAATTCCTTTACTTCTGATTTATGTATTTTTTGCATTGCCTTAGCTACCAGGAAGAATAATATTTTCTGCAAGTACGCAAATTTCATAGTCGTTGGAGGGTAGGATCCAATCAATCTCTTTGCTGTTACATACTAAATTTCAGTTTTATTGTAAAACTAGGAGAACAATAATAAAATATAAAATAATTTATCATTTTTACCTTTAAGTTATTTTAATAGCCCATATGTGTATGTAACTAGTAATCTATCTAGCATAATGAAATATAAATTCCATAGAAGCAGAAACACTTGTTATTTTTCTCATTAAAAAGCCCTTGGTTTACAAATCTCAATTTGTAATCGCATCCCTGCATTTTACTATTTTTCCGAAACGCCGTGTTTTCTTTTTGGCGAAAATACCTGGGCGACAAGCAGTCTACAGCAACCGCATCAACTTGATAGTCACGTGCCTTTTCCACGCATGCGTTCATGGGTTCATACCTGAATGCATTCAAAGAGGAATTTGTGTGCCCCCAGGCAATCAAAGATAGGAAGGTTTTTCTTTTCTTTTTTTTTTCTATTTTCGCAATCGAAACATTTTCTTGCATCTCGTGTTTCGTGAATATCAGGAAAAGAATGAAGAAAAAAAAGAAGAAAAGTTCTTTTTATCGGAGGAGCAGAGAATAATATTTAGGAGGTTTATTGTATGTTTTCTCGCGAGGAGCAGATGTTCGTTTGAGATATTTAGAACGATATTTGTGTGTAGCCAGATTCCATAAAATGTTTTTATCGTTTACTGCTTTTTTATTTATTTGGACTTGAGTAGCATTCTTGTTGACAATGTGTTGTGATCATGCAAATACAATATGTTATTTAACACCTACGGATTTTTTTTCTTCCTATATTCGATCTCATGTATACATACACTTTTTTAAAAAAATTACCACACGGAATACTGATCTTAAGTTGATATAAGAGTACTAACGCGTACTTAAAGAATACGGTAATTAAATCTTTTCAATATATTTTTTTATGATGCATTCTGATATAGTTTAGACTCGACGAATCCATTCAACCATATGTTAAAGTTTTACATCCTATTAAGCTCACTTCAAAATAAATGTAAATAATAAATTAAATTCTTGTTTAAATAAATCATTCTCTTAATATATAATAAATAAAAAAGAGTTTTGATAAATGTTTTTGTTCTTAACAACCGTTTTGATATCACCTGAAAGCATTAAAACTTATCAGTGTCGTTTGCGAGGAGAGTGTTATGCCTTACGATTGATTTAAAATCGCAAAAAGGCCCCCTCAAAATTTCAGACAAAAAAAAAAGGAAAATTTTCATGAATTACCGTTGATCTAAACTCATCAAAGGTAAAATCAAAAAGGAAATAAAAATTTATTAATATTTTTGCAGCCATTTGGCAGATATATTATTATTTACTTCTCTATTTTTGTGAAATTTAGAGAACTGTTGTGACTGCATAATTTAATATCATTTCCCTCAAAAAGCGAACTCCAGTCACTCCCATGCAAAAAAAATAAATAAATAATAAATAAATGAAAATAAGAAATGAATATATAAATAAAATGAATTGTAAGATTGGGGAGGAAAGCTCATTATAATTCTAAATATATTATATTTTTTCTTAAAAATTAAATTATTAAAAGTATGCGGCTCGTTAGTCTTAAATGAGTAAGTTAGTACTGTACTGCTCTGCCTATAGATTTTTCAAAATAAACCTTTATTTTTGTTTAAACAGTGAGACCCCATTTCAATGATGCTACTTTAATTATTAACATGGCAACGGAGCATAATTCATTCATTATATTGCTATTAGGAAAAAACATTATTTTAAAATTTCTTTCTTCACAAGCATTTAAATTAAACTATTTCATAAAAATAACTAAAATAGTTATAATGGATTATAAGCGGATATAAATTTAATGGCAGGTTTTGAAAATCATAACTGATTAAAAAAATGTCAAAGCTCTCGGTACCCCTCAGTCCCTTTCACAAAATCCTAGGATTCCACGGAGCACCATTTAGGAACAGCTGCATTGAAACATAAACTTAGTTGCCACCAGAAGAATTTTTTCCATAAAGTGTAGAAAATTGGCAGCTCTGCTATTGCTGCCAATTTTATAAGATTGGGGAGGAAAGCTCATTATAATTCTAAATATATTATAATTTTTCTTAAAAAATTAAATATTAAAAGTATGCGGCTCGTTAGTCTTAAATGAGTAAGTTAGTACTGTACTGCTCTGCCTATAGATTTTTCAAAATAAACCTTTATTTTTGTTTAAACAGTGAGACCCCATTTCAATGATGCTACTTTAATTATTAACATGGCAACGGAGCATAATTCATTCATTATATTGCTATTAGGAAAAAACATTATTTTAAAATTTCTTTCTTCACAAGCATTTAAATTAAACTATTTCATAAAAATAACTAAAATAGTTATAATGGATTATAAGCGGATATAAATTTAATGGCAGGTTTTGAAAATCATAACTGATTAAAAAAATGTCAAAGCTCTCGGTACCCCTCAGTCCCTTTCACAAAATCCTAGGATTCCACGGAGCACCATTTAGGAACAGCTGCATTGAAACATAAACTTAGTTGCCACCAGAAGAATTTTTTCCATAAAGTGTAGAAAATTGGCAGCTCTGCTATTGCTGCCAATTTTATAAGATTGGGGAGGANTTTTCCAAGTATTTATATGTTATAATTTCAAGAATAGGCTTGTTTTTAAATATTTGTATGGCTTATAAATTCATAAAGAGCATTAAAAAATAACCAAAATTAAGTGTTCCTTTACTGGGTGTTCATTTACTGGTAAGAACTGTTTCTTCACTTGGTCTTCTTACTACTTGTTATTTGAACCTCCAAAACTTTAAAACAATATTATGTAAGTTCTCTACAATTTTTTTACATAATTTGCAATTAGTAACAAATATCTTGACACTGTCATTTAACTAAAATTACGAATTTTGAAATTAATATGATTTTTTAAAAGGCAAGCGAAGCTTAAGTGCTCCTTCACTGGTTAGTTTACCCTACCATCAAATGAATAATATAATTTATGAATATTGATATTACAAGTAATATGAGAAGGTTTAGGAATGGCGGAAAAAACTTGTACGAAGTTTCAGCTTACAAATTAGTATGATTTCCGTAGATGATTAATTCATACATTATGACTTTGACTTAATATTTTTACGTTAGCTACAACGTTAAATACTACAATAGTTGCTTAATTTCAAATGCAATTAATCAATTTTAAATTTATAAATTAAAATATAGTGAGCACGAAGAAATATCTTCGTTTTCCTACGTATATATTAGTAATTAAATAACTTCGCCTCTATTCTTTAATTTTAGATGTTACTCAAAATTGTACTTTAAAGTACCATCAATAAATAAATGGTTAAAATATATTTCATTGAATTGCGTATTTCCTTTTTTTTTAAAATTTTATATGATTCTACACAAAAATAAAAATATATTGTATGATTTACATTTATAATACATTTCATTTTCTCGTTGAATACATATTAAAATTACTTAACATTATTAGTTTCAATATGTGGAAATCAATAAAATTGAGCTCCACTATTTTAATTAGTTACCACCTGAATGAATTGTTTTTAAGAGATTCTAATATCAAGTAACGGAGAATTATCAATCTCATTTGTTAAATAACTAATAAATGCTGTTATTATTATTTTTTTTGCTATCATTTTATTCATTAAAATGTGTTTTTTCAAGCCATAACTACCAAACCTCAAATTTTAAAGTCATAAGCAATTTTTTAAAACTTTTTTTAATTTTTTAAAGTTCTTATTAATTTTTTTTAAAAAAAAGTTTTAACTTTTGGAATTTAAAACTCAAAAACTAGGTTCAATAAAACACATTTCCATGAATAAAATAACACAAAGATTTAGTTATTAAATATATAAAGAAATTGCGTTTGTTATAGTTTCATGAATGACATGGAAAAAGCAAAATCCTTTTACTGTCAGTACTGGACTCATAATTCCAATTTTTTAATAACTATTTTGAGATAGCTTTTCAAGCCAAGTTACCTAACTTCAAATTTTAGGGTCGAAAGCAAGTTTTTGAAGCTCTTTAAAAATTATTATAAAGCTTTTTAAAAAAGTTTTAACTCTGCAACCTTTAAACTTAAAAATTAGTAGCTAGGTTTAATAAAAAACATAGCAATGAATAAAATAACACAAAGATATTAGTTACTTAATAAGAAATTGCGTTTGTATAGTTTTATGTAGGTTAACATGGTAAAAGTAAAATATTCTTTCTGTTCCCATCAGGGGAATCGTAAACCCAAATTTTTTAAAACTATTTTAATATTGACCTGAACACTTTTTTCTTAAAGATTATCTGTGAAAGTTCTATTTATAGAATATAATACTGATATTATTAATGTTATTTTTCAGCCGGAAATGATTTATGCTGAAGGTATATTATCAATATAATATGTATGATAATTTCTTTTTCTTTCATTTAAAATTAATTGCACATTATCAGTAAATATTGGAAAGATTGTTTATTGGCTCATTTTGTGTATACGATTTATTAGGAGTTTTGTATTTTCTCTTATTAATTTTTTTTTTATTTATATTAGTAAAACATTCTAATGGGAAATTTTTTATTTTGTAGAAAAAAAAACCAAGGTTAGTCCAATTTTAAGTTAAACCATTAACCCGACAGTACCATAAGATTATTCAAATCAACACCATTAACATTGAATAGCCTAAACTATTTCCATATAATAATTAGAACTTCTACTCTCAAATTTATATAATGAATAAAAACCTGCCTAATAAGCATACGTTTTAAGTCTATTCTTAAAATGGAATATTAAAAGGAACGAATTTAATGTAAAACTGCACCCGGATGTACATAATAAGTATTTAGAATAAACTAAAGAAACGCAATGCTTTCATATTTCAGTTAAAATCCAATTTACCTACACGACTCGAATGAACGGCCCAAGGAATACGCCAATTTTAAAGTAATAATTTGAAACTAATACCAGTCATTTCAATTTTAGGCTCCAGATCCAAAAATACCATAATGAATAAACCTTTCCATTAGCTGGTTAACTAGGCGGCAGATGTTCTTTTAACCCTATATTAAAAACGAAAAATTTACATCATTTAAATCTAGCGTGCCTAGAGTCTTTGATAGTAGTTGTATGCAAATCAAAATACAAGTTCCATCTCTGTCAACTTCGAAATAATTTATTCCAAACGACCTTTCTTTTTTAAACCACCCCTTGAATGCGCAAGATTTCTCTTTAGTAAAACTATTAATGAAACCTAAGTTAATTTGCTTAGCACTAAAAGTTAATTACAACCGTCTAGACTATTTTTTGTTAGTTATAATGATAGACACAAGAAAGCCCTAGTCTAGTGAATTCTGTTTTGTAGTAAACACTTCTTAGACAGTAGTTATGACAGGTAAGCAAGGTAGTTTTATAAAACATCTGCTTAACTATTATTTTTAACTTATTTAAACATCTGCTGTTTTGGTATGTTTCCTTAAAGGTAACAGCTGGTTACGGATAGTTAGTTCAAAACATAAAGGGTTAACAAGTAACACCTGTCGCACATGCTATGTTATTTAAGGTCGAATATTACTAAAGTTAGATTTAGTTTATTAACATAATTAGTTTTCTGAATATGAATTGATATTTTTTAGATGTATTAAATAATTAAATTGGTTAGAGTTAAGAATTAATTGTATAATTTTTACTAAAATATTTTAGTTAAATATCCATTGCAGATTACTTTTATATTCGTTTGGAAAAACCTTTCAGATTGGTTAGAAAATAATGAAAGCAAGAAGAATTTTTCTGAAAATTAACTACTTCGTAAATAATTAAAAGGGAGTTCACTAATTCACTAAACTAATCGAACTTATATGCAATTGTTTAAATTATTGATTTGTCTTAGTGGATAAAACATTTTTTTTTTCAAACTTCAAAAATAAAAATATTTTTGTCTACAATTGTAAACTACCATTTCAGAAATGGTAGATATGCAAAACCAGCCCAAAGACACTAACCACAGGGTTACCACGGACAACTAAAAATGCAAAAAGTGGTGACAAATAAAATTCAAAATTTTATTCAAAGTAGCAGCTTTTTCGAGCAGAGAAGCGTCATAATCGTCTTTTACCAACCATCTTGAGGTTTTGACTTTAAGGTGGTACTTTCTGGAAACCGAAATGCAAATTGGTGAGAAAAGGAAATTAATTATTTTATATTCTGGATAAAGATGCGTAGCCACAAACAGAGATACCAACTGATCCGGACAAGACAGAATATTTTGTAAAGCGGTAGAGAACTGAAAACTAAAATTTGCAGGTTTTTGGTTAATTTTGTCGATTTTTTAACCCTTTTGAAGGCCGTGGTAAGTATACTCACCACCACGTTTTACCACTTTTAATTCAGGTTTCCATTTTTCAATAACTTCAGCTTTCTTGAAGTGAGCTTGAATAAAATTGGTAACCATTTGTCACTTTTAAAAAATGTATAAAAGTTATAAAATACATAATTCCTTTTGAAGTGTGTAGCATTTAAGGAATATATTTTATAAATAAAGAAAAATAAAAGTCAGTAAGTTCCTAATAGGTCATGTTAAATATATTTACCACCAAAAAAATGGCCTTTTTTCTAAACTAAATGAGTTTTTTTTTATATATCAGTTACTGTTCTTAAAACAATTTCAATTCCAAAAATACTTTAATTTACCTTTACTAGAAATAAAGGGCCCATTAAGAGGCTCAACACGACCTAACTGCAGCAAAGGGGCGTATAAATTAAACCTTTGAATTATTTAGAAGTAGTAAAATGTAGAAGTCCCATAAATCGAATTTATTAAAGCAAGAATCAGAAATTAAAAGACTAAACCTCGGAAATATTTATCCACCGTCTCGAGCAAGTTGGCATCTTTATGCCGCTTTACGAGGAAACTAATGTAATGTAATTTTTAGTATTTAGTACTAAAATGTAAGTTTTAGTATTTGAATTTTATTTTAGTAAATTTAACTTAAAGTGCTCTTTTTCTTCTACGAAATGTATTTAAATCAATCATATGCATAAAATGTCTTTTTTTTCTTTTTTATTTGTTGAAAGGAATTTTTACTAAAATTTTTAGTTTACTAGGAGGCTTCGCCCCCTGCTCGCTGGAGCTCACCAACCAACAGTTGCAAACAGATCACATATCTTAATCACACTATTCTAAATTTAAGTAGTTGAGAAAAGTAACTGTTGTAAGTTTTGTTTTAAAGTCTTTCCCACCAGAGTGTTAAAGCCATGTGTTGTAAAACAATATGAAATAGTAGTCTGCCACTGAACGCCGGATGTAAAGCATCGGCTTTGATGAAGATAATTTTGTATTTTTAATTCTCTGAAGGGCGTCACCTTAATAATATGGAATTTGTAAAATAAATGTATATACTTTTGATTGTTAATGAAGTCCATCATTTTGCGTTTTCATCAGTGTTCAGAAGCAGAACAACTATAAGTTTTTTATTTTATCACAAAAAAATAAAATGTTTAAAAAACAAAGAAAGGAGTAAGAAAATTAGTATAGTCATAGAAAAAGTTAAAATTATAATATAGTATTTGTCAGTTAAAATAAAACTTTTTGCTTAAGTCATTGCTAACAATTCAAATTTATCTGAGGCAATTCTAAAGTATAAATTAAGGTAGTATTGTTAAGTTGAAACACAATATTTTTAGTTTTGATGTCAACAATACAATTCAATTTTTCACAAAAACGATTGTTTCCATTGTTAAGTTCAATGTCAATTCAAATTTTTCTGAGGCAACTCTTAACCTCTAAATGTTATTTTTTTATGTACACATTTCTAAATGTCAGTATTCAACTACAAAACAACTTAAAGTCCTCAAATTTAACATGAAGTTGTAAAATGTAATGAAAGAGGGTCATAGCAATAATGAAGGTAGAAGCAAAGTTACTACTGTAAAATTGAAACAATATTTTTAATTAATAAGCCAAGTTCTTCAAGAAGCAGTTGTAGAAGTAGGTTGTTTATTTAAAACTTTTTATAGAATTTCTTTAAAAGCAAAATTGTTAATTTGGGCATTTGGCGATACAACACTTTTAGAATTTAAGGATTTGTTACGTCATTCTTTTAATTGATGATTGTAGAGNATGAAGAAAATAAAGTAAATATTTAACTGTTGTGAAAAGAATCTTATTTAGTTGTACAAAGTACTTCAGCCAAAATTTGGGAGCCACGTAAGAGAATTATATATATTAGATCAGAAACACATCATTAAAAGGCAGAATGCTTTGGTGTTTTCAAAACAAAGCATACGTTGCCACCGGCGAAAAGAAATACAGCCAAAATTTGGGAGCCACGTAAGAGAATTAAGTATAATAGATTATTAAATCTTTCGCAGGATGCGGAGCAGTTGACCTCCCTCTAAGAAAACTGAAGCCTTCATATATATTTTTTTAAAAAAACATTTTCCAACGTAGAAAATTTTAAACAAAAAATTTAGAAATTTTAAAAATTTTTTATCAGAAAATTTAGTCAAGAAAAGTCAAAAGAATTACGATCATCGTATGCGTATCCCCAACGACATCTTACAAAAGAGCATGTGGCTGTGTTGTTAAGACCAAACAGTCTCGCTGCCCCATGCAATGGTTAAAATACGACATTTTAATAAGAATATTTGTCGACTTGGGAGCAGAATTAACTGAGACAATCTACCACACAATCTTCATAAATTCAAATTTGTTTGCGAACCCAGACCAGTCAGACAAGACAGAGACTATTATTAAGCTCGAAATTATGCATACTAGTTTATTTTGTTAAATATTTGTAATAATTTATTTCGAATATTAATTAATAATATTTCGTGAGTAACAGGAATGAATTCCTAAGCTGTTATGAGTAATAGGAATAAATTCCTAAGCTGCTGTGAGTAATAGGAATAAATTCCTAAGCTGATATGAGTAATAGGAATAAATTTCTAAGCTGTTGTGAGTAATGCAGGGTTAATACGCACCTGGAAAAATTAAGAAGTGTTAGTAATTTTAATACATATATTTTTTAATAATATTATGTCTGTAGCTATCAGAATATTTTCTTTTCTTTTAGTAAATATATTTACCTCGGAAGGTAGATGCAACTTGCTTCCCTTCAAAAAAAAAATACTCTCGAATTGCAATGAAATTTGAGTTATTTTTAATTTATTTTTCATTTCAAGTATGTTTTCATCTCTACATATCAAAAATTCAAAGTATGTTATGAGATGCAACTTTATTGCTGTTATCTCATGGTGACATTTTTAAAGAGTAGGTGTAATTATCCTTATTCTACAAATTTTACTCTCTTATTTGCTAGTAATTTATTAAAACATTTGCGGGGCAGTCTAAACCCTTGCCGAAATGAAATTTTAATTCGATAGTGAAAGCTAATATTAAGAAATTTTCAGCTTCTTTATGACAAAATTGATACAAGTTATTAATTTTTTCCAGGTGCGTACGAATACTGTAATAGGAATAAATTCCTATACAGTTGTATAAGTAATAGGAATAAATTCCTATGCGGTTGTAAGTAATAGGAATAAATTATCTGCAGTTATGATTTAATAGGGAAAAATTCCTATGCAGTTGTGAGTAATAGGTATAGCCACGGAATACAAGCTGTATAGGACTTAAAAATTTCAATTTAAAAAAAATGTGAAATTTTTTTAATAATAGGAGAAAATATTAATAATATAATATTTAATAGGAATAAATTCTTATGCAGTTGTATGAGTAATAGGAATAAATTCCTATGCGGCTGTAAGTAATGGAAATAGACACAGATTACAGGCTGTATAAGACGTAGAAATTTGAGTTAAAAAAAAATGTAAAATTTTTTTTGAAAACGTCAATTTTTGCTTGTTTGTTTATAAGTCTACAGATTATGTTTAGTGACTTTAAAAGTTTAAAAACATTTCTGGTAATTTTGTACAGGTGAAAGGAGTAATCCCTACGTACTAAAAGAAAAATAAGTAAATAATAAAATAAAATAATAAAATTTGAGATAAAAAACTATCTGTAGGCACTGTTGGTAACATTATTGTCTGTAAGTTAAACAATATTTTATTATGTTAGAATGCGTTTGTTGCTCAGTTTAAGAAGTCTTTGTCAATAACGAATATTTAAAGACATCAAATAAGAAAAAGAAATCTGGCAAAAAGCACTTGTTTTTACCATTAATTATTGGAAAGAATCGCTCGCGGAACAACGATCCTCTTTAGTTTGAAGGTTCCGCATTCCAGACAAGTCATAAATAGCCAAGTAACTTATTCAAGGCATTGTTATTTGAGCCTAACTAATAATAGGGTAACGCCTGTTCTTTTAGAGTTTTTTTTTTTTTTTGAATTTCAGGTTCATATGTCTCATTATTTTATGTAAAGTCTACAATAGTTTAAATATTTATGGGTTTAATGCCAAGTACAGAAGAGATTTATTTTAAAAGAATGAAAAATCTTTTATTCTTAAAATAACTGGAAAAACTCAGTCTTCTCTTTTAAAAATCAATAAGTTATAAATCATTAAGCATTTGCTGTTTAGTATGGAACTTTAATTTTTACAGAATTTAATATATTGACACATATCTGAGATTACGAGTAGTTTACTTTCATAATTCAATCCTACATTATTCTAGTCTTAGTCTGTTTTAAGAACTTTGCTCCTGAGTCGCGCAACGGCCCTTGATTACTTTCATGTTGTAATTATTTCAATTGTAAGTTGAGAGCAGTTTAGTTAGCAGACGTTGTGGTTGATATTTTTCCATCCTATACCATAAGAGCTATATCATGGTAGCTCAGGAAATAGAGCACTCGCCTCCCAATGAGATGACCTGGGTTCCAATTCCAGTGATGACTGGTCGATATGAATTCCGCACCCGGTTCACACAGACCACAGTGCTGACGTAAAATATCCTCTGTGGTAGATGAATCATGGGTTAGAGTCCCCTTGCTGTCAGGCTAACCGTGGGAGGATTTCGTGGTTTTTCCCTCCATGTAACGCAAATGCGGGGTAGTTCCATAAAACAACCCTCCATGAAGGCCAATTTCTTCCAAAACATGATTCAGAAGTTCAATTTTACTACCGCTAAGGTAAATCACCTTCGGAGAGATTAGAAGTTGGCAGGCGTGCTAACCGAGAATAATTATCTCAAGTGGTAGTAACATGACTACCAAAACATAATTACAGGTAAGAATATTTTTATATTGTGCTAGAAGGAACCTACATTTTTACACCTACATTCTACACATTACAACTTTTAACAGAAACATAAAATATTACGAAAAAATAAATATTACGAAGGTGAGTTCTCGTGTAATTAAACTATTTCAATATTGGTTAGTGTACGGATTTTAAAACAAAAAGCAAAAATATAATAAATGACTGATTAATTTTATAAAGAGATTTATCAGGAGAAAAATTGATAAAGAGCTTAAATTTCTGCACGCCTTGCATCTCAAATTGTGATTGGATGGTCTTGTATTTTACATGTTATGAAAAATACTATCGGACAGAGTATTAAATTTATTTCTTAAAAAATTAAATAAAAAGTATTGAAAGCATATTTAAAATTAAGGTTTAACATTAAGACAGAGCTTTCCATAGTTTCCAACTTTAAAAAATCGGTTCAATATTTACATTTAAAGCAGAACCAATTTTTTTAATGCATTAAACATTTTAATGATTCTAGATATATACCACTACATAAATAAAATAAAAAATATTTACGTGTGCCCGATGGTTTGTATTCCAAGATATAACTGTATACATTTCCTTTTAACAATGCTGACAACTGTCGGCAAATAAAATTTTAAAATTCAGTATTAACTTGTATATACGCGCTGGTATTATGTTTATGGAGTATAAATGGACATTTCAGGCTCTATATTATACCAGGGATACCACAAGCGACTGAAATTGTAAGAAGTTTTCAAAACACTTAATTCGTAATAGTTCATTTAAATTACTTAATTATTCAATCGTATCTACCACTGTAAATTATCTATAGAATTTAATGTGAAAAATTCTTTGCAATTATTATCAGAGCAGGAGTCTCACAGTGAAGCATTCTAGGGCCAATCTCAAATATTCTTTGCACATATGATTTTCCAATAGACAGACAAGACTACAACAGTGTAACTGCTCTTTATGATACCAATATAATAGAAACTCCAAACGCATCCCGCAGTAAACTACAAAAAAACCTACATGAAATAGAGAAGAGTGACAGGAAATTTCAAGCAAATTCTCAAATGGCACCATTCTCAAGTGGCATTCAATATTAAAGCAAGAGTCTCACAATGAAATATCCTAAGGCCAATCTTGAATATTCTTTGCACATATGATTTTCCAATAGACAGACAAGACTACAACAGTGTAACTGCTCTTTATGATACCGAGATATTAGAAAATCCAAGCGTAGCCCGCAGTAAACTACAAGAATACCTATATAAAATAGAGAAGGGTACCTGGAGTGGAAATTTCAAGTAAACGTCCAAAAATGACAACTCCTAATTATCCATATTAGAAAGAAGAAAAAGATACTAAAGAGCTGCTAACATTCTACGATTTTTCTAAAAATTTAATCTATTGTTTCTATTTTTTACTCATTTAAACTCATCTTTCACACCACTACATATTAATGATTTGAAAAATCATCAGCAACGCCGTTTCGTTCCAGCTCTTTTGCGGTGAGGCTTTTAAAAAATTTAACAAAATTACGAAAAATTCTGAAAGCTTTGGGTTCTAAATGTCTTTTACAGAAAGCGTAGAAGCAGGCAGACCTGATATTGCTACAAAATCATTTAGTCTTCTTCAATGAAACTATAAAAATAGTTAACACATTGAGCGCCGCGTCAGCCATCAGTGACTGACACTGGACTTTCCATTTAGGCCACGTCAGCCACCGGTAGCTGACATTGAAATTACATTTAGTCCGCGTCAACCACCTTTGGCTGACACTGAAATTACATTTAGGCCGCGTCAACCATTGGTGACTGACACTGAAATTACATTTAGGCTGCGTCTGCCACTGCTTGCTGACACTGACCTTTCACATAGGTCGCGAAAAACAGCTGGCTGACAGCGTATAACATGATATAGAATTATAAAATTTACACTCTTTTATGGAATTGCAGAAAATGTATTCAAAATTTACTTAATTGTTGTGATTCTTGGTTTAATAAATTCAATTTAGTAGATTTTCATCCACCACTATTTTTAAACAATTTGTAAGCTTATATAATTCACCACCTTAGTCAGATATGTTATGATAAACCATCTAAAAAAGTAGCAAAATCCGTCTAATATTTGTAAATTCAGTTTGTAGTTATTTACCGTGGCCAGAAGAGCAAGTCATGTAAAATTAGCGTTTTAATAAACGTGTTAATAAAGCCAAATACTTCGGAGTCATCCTCAATAGCAAATTCAACTGAACATCAAAAGCATAGCTAGTAAAGCACAAGCAGTAAACTCCAGGTGCTACTTTATCAATCAAATATGGCACTAAAACTCCAAAGATTGCTTTTTTTATCCATGAATCGCTCCATCCTCACACCAGTCTGCACAAATATGAAATAAACTCATCTGACAAAATTAATAGTCCACCAAAATAAAATACTAAGAAGAATAACAAAAGCCACATGGTTCACAGGAAACCATGCAATTCACCATAACCTCTAAATTGACGCAATAGACAAACATATAGATAAATTAAATATAAAATTCAATGAAAAAGCCACCTCTTGCACGCTTCGAAGCAAATTTCAATGAAGATCTTCCTATATCAAAATTTAACTGAAGACAAGAGCCTCAGACCAATAACAGCATTAATATTGCAGTGATGCATCATATTCCAGGCAATATTAGCATATCTCATTTTCATCATACTAGCTTTAGTCAGTTGTACCTGGTAATTTTATATTATTTATTACATTATGGTTTTACTACCCTGCTGCATATAACTAAACAGTCAGAATTTAATAATCATCTGTTCACTGGAATACTCCTTTTACTTCATTTACATTTTACCACCTCATTGAAATACCTCTATGACTAAGCTTATGATGCATGGGAAAAAGGTAATAAGCGGCCTCAGGCTCTCAGTTATTTCAAACATTACAGTACAGTACAGTTTTCGTAATCACCTTCAATAGTAAACTGAAGGAAATATGCTAGAAAAAGTTTGCTAATCTCTTTTAATAGATTTTTGCTGTATACTTGACACCATTTTTTTAGACGCCTGTGTTTTCTTTCACTCTCTCTTCCTTTCCCAGTTTTGTCATTAATATCTAAGTTTATGTGCTGTGCTAAGTTTGGTGTGTTTATGTTCTAGAAAAATTTAAAAATTACTTGTTATTTCTCGTCCATATGAGATATCTTAGGAAAGAGTAAAAGATGTCAGTCATGGCGTTAAACTTTTAGCATTTCAAGTTCACTGTCACCTATAATGTCCTACCACCACAATAAATAATATAATTTTTTCATCTTAATGTTTAGCAACTACTTTATTTGGTGGTTTCCAGATTCTATGGTAAATATGCATCTAGAGCAGCGGTTCCCAACTTTCTTCGCTCTTTAGAGAAATTTCTTCCAGTAACAGCTATATTAATGCTTTAATGTATGTTTCTGTGATTTCTCAATTTGATTTAAAGTTATTTTTTCACACCGATACAAGTAAATAATTTAATATATTTAATAGTACTAAATTTATTATTTTACCACTATCTATACCCTTCATCATAGAATCCTATTCATTCATATTCTGACCTATGTCAGTAAGTTCTAAATTTATAATAATGTTTGGTCAATAAACTTATGAAGGGCTTCCTCTTTAAGCTATACGACAGCAATCGAACCTTAAATAAGATATTCTATAATTTTTACACTATGTCTACCATTCATCATAGAATCCTATACATTCATATTCTGACTTATGCAATTGGGTTCTAAATTTATAATAATGTTTGGTCAATAAACTTATGAAGAGCTTCCTCTTTAAGCTATACGACAGCAATCGAACCTTAAGTAAGATATTCTATTATTTTTCCACTGTGTCTACCATTCAGCATGGAATCCTATAGATTCATATTCTGATTTATGCGAGTAGGTTCTAAATGTATAATAATGTTTGGTCAATAAACTTATAAAACACTTTCTCTCTAAACTATACAACAATGGGATCTAAAATAAGATATTCTATTATTTTTCCACTATCTCTCCTACTCTTCTTAGAATATTATACATTCATAATCTGACTTATGCAAGTAGGTTCTAAATGTATAATAATGTTTGGTCAATAAACTTATAAAAAACTTTCTCTCTAAACTATACGACAACAATCGGACCTAAAATAAGATATTCCATTATATTTTCCACTATCTCTACTACTCTTCTTAGAATATTATACATTCATATTCTGACTTATGCAAGTAAGTTCTAAATGTATAATAATGCTTAGTTTATAAACTTATGAAGCACTTTCTCTCTAAACTATACGATAGCAATCGGATCTTAAATAAGATATTCTATTATTTTTTCCACTATCTCTCCTACTCTTCTTAGAATATTATACATTCATATTCTGACTTATGTAAGTAGGTCATATGGGGGAGGGGAACAACCAACATCCCCTATAATCTCAAATTATCGTCCTCGAAATGAAACAAAGCCCTCCGACGATTGCTGGCATTTTTTTTCTCCAGCAACTTTCCCCACCTGTCTTTAAAAGAGCACGATTCCATAGTTCCATATTATAGCCCTGTAATACGCATTTGATACGCTGTTTTCTGTCATAGGGATTAAGATCTCTGCGCGATATATGATAAGTCTAAGAGAGTTATTTCGTCTTGGTTGATAATGGAATTGTAGATTGTTGTATCCTTGGCATCTTTCGGGAATGGGTCATCCGGGTCATGTTTCCTCTACGTGATGCTGAATAATGTTCGTTGTAATATGCAGTTTTCTTGCCGATGCCACCACTAATTTAAAGATGTCTTATGGTTGTATTTATTTGTTGGATTGGGAAGATAGGAGCGGAAATCGTGACAAAAACCGTAAATTTGATCTCATAATTTGTAAATCAAGGTTGTGTTTTATTACTTCAGATGTCTTATTTATTAAGACAAGATAAAATTGTGAGTCCATCACCATTATCTCCAAAACGAGAAGGACATAGGGAACGTGATATCAAAATTATTGCTTCGGCAATTGGTTTTGGAATTCAGGCATATAACAATGATCTTGTGAAGTATGAAATATGTAATGGGCTGATGAAATGTTAATAATTTACTATAACGTTTGATATTACATATGCGCTCAAGCAAATGTGATCTAAAGAGGGCGCTATACCGTGAGAAAAACCCCTCATGGCTAATTTTCTTTCAACTACATTATTTGTTTAAAATTAAAAAAGTAGAAAAGGATCCCAAACAAATCTTATAGAAATTAATTCTCAGTGAAATTGGCTAAAAACTTAATATGTTGTAGTTTAAAACATTCTGATCAACAGTTCTCCTTCCCAGATAGCAAAGTAAGGTTTATTTTAACTCAGCAAAAATCTTTTAATATAAACCTTAACCTTTTTCAAGGCCGTGGTAAGTATACTTACCACCACGTTTTACCACTTTTAATACAGGTTTCCATTTTCCAATAACTTCAGCTTTCTTGAAGTGAGTTTGAATAAAATTGGTAACCATTTGTCACTTTTAAAAAACGTATAAAAATTATGAATACATAATTCCTTTTGAAGTTTGTATAGCCTTTAAGGAATTTATTTTATAAATAAAGAAAAATAAAAGTCAGTAAGTTCCTAATAGATCATGTTAAATATATTTACCACAAAAAAATGGCATTTTTATAAACTGAATGAGCTTTTTTTATATATATCAATTACTGTTCTTAAAACAATTTCAATTCCAAAAATACTTTAATTTACCTTTACTAGAAATAAATGACCCGTTAAAGGGTTAAAAGGTTTGTTATGCGGTTTACGTGTAAACCTTCTAACCCTAAAACGAGATTTGTGACAATCAGTTATCTTCTACTCACATTACCCTAATTCAAAACCTTGGAAAACAACCTTCTATATAAANTAATAGGTCATGTTAAATATATTTACCACAAAAAAATGGCATTTTTATAAAATAAATGAGTTTTTTTTTTATATATATCAATTACTGTTCTTAAAACAATTTCAATTCCAAAAATACTTTAATTTACCTTTACTAGAAATAAATGGCCCGGTTAAAAGGTTTGTTATGCGGTTTACGTGTAAACCTTCTAACCTTAAAACGAGATCTGCGACAATCAGTTATCTTCTACTCACATTACCCTAATCCAAAACCTTGGAAAACAACCTTCTATATAAAACCCCTAAATCGAGGTTGACTTAAGGTTTTAAAGTGCGAAAAATCCTTTAATAAAGCTAGACTAAAGGTGAAAATCTTAAATGAAGGTAATTATAAGGTTCCTTTTCGCAAAGTCTTGTATGCTCATCTTCAGCTAAAATCCGCCTTGTCTTGAAATTTTAATGGACAATGCAATTTGATCCTATCGTTAGTGTGATGTCAGTTAAAACGTCATTATTGACCTTAGTGACCATTTTACTTACGTGACAATACTTTTTAAAAAAGCTTTAAAAAGTAACTTTTAATCCTTTTAGGATGAAAGGTTTGAAATTGCAACATTTTTGCTTTATTGTAAAAAGGTTTTTAGTACAAACATTTTCGTGACAATACATAAAAAATCCCGTCCCAAGGTTGCCGTAAGGTTACATGCTTTCTGGGATTGACACGTGATCCAAAAATTGATAGTTTCCGAGATACAAAGTGAAAGTCTCTAACGTAAATGTTAATTATCATTTCTCTAATATCGTCACGGCATTAGCATTAACCAATGAGCACCACGTGGAGGTTGTACACATGCTATAGCCCTTATAAGGGCTGATTGTTTAAACAAAGAATATAGTATGTATGCAAATATCCATAGTTATGCATAAAAATAACAAGTCATAAATTATTTGAATATTATTTACATTATTTTGAGAAGGTCGATTCGCTGCATCATCGATGCATTCTACTAACTTCGGAGATGGGTACTTGATGTTATCTCTATACCTTGCAATATGCAAGGTATAGAGATAACATCAAGTACCCATCTACGAAGTTAATCGAATGCAATATCTTGCAATATGTTATCTCTATACCTTGCAATATGCAAGGTATAGAGATAACATGTAGTAGAAGGTGTAGAGATAATATGTAGATAACATATATTCTTAAAACTATATAACAATGGGATTGTGTGCACAAGTACCCAGAGTCCAATGCTGTGTCCAAGCGCGCTTCAAGCACCTTTCACCACAGTGACCACTGCTTATATCACATACGTTTTCAACTCTGTATCTCGGAAACTTTATCTCTGAATCTGGGCTTAGTGTCAATGAAAACTTTTTCGCAGAATATTTTAAACTACAACTTATAAAATTTTAAATCAATTTTACAGAGAATTAATTTCGGCTTTTCGATAAAAAAATATAAATCATATTGAAATGCTTGAAGTGGTCAAAGTGTAGTATTAAACCGTGAAGGCTCAGAAGAAAAACGTTCGCCTTCCGGCTTGCATTGATTACAGTGCTGACATAAAATATCCTCAGTGGAAGACGGAGCATGGGTTAGAGTCCCCTTGCTAACCATAGGAGGGTTTCGTGGTTTTCCTCTTAATGGAACGCGAATGCAGGTTGGTCCCGTCAAAAAGTCCTCCACGGAAGCAATTTTTTCCCAATACTTGATACAGGAGTTCCCTTGTCTTCTGGATTGGGTTCAAAAGTACAAGGCTCCCGAGTTGAACATTAGCATTTATAAAGTAACGTTAAGTAATGCTGTTTTCTGGATTTCATATTTAATATTCTACTTATTTGTTAAAACTCTAGTTTAAAAATTTTGAATATGTTTGCTTATGTGATTGAACTGTTGCGCGCACTTCGAACTTTTGGAGTGTCCCCGGATGCCCCCTTACGGGGGAGGGCCAGGGATAAACTAGTTATTAGCATTTATAAACACCGAAAATTCGGTCGACTGTTCAACGATAGTCATAATATANAAATAAATTTCATTTTTTAGTTTTTTTCCGAGAATAATAAAAATCCATAACTACCAATTGTTTTTAACGGATGCAATTTTTATATTGAATAGCTTCTTCGCCGTGATAAATTTCCTTACAGTGAATTGTTATTGTTGAGAATAGATTAACACCTCCCGAAAAAGGCCGCTCGTAAACCTCATCATGACATAGACCGATGGCAGCTCATTTTTGTAGTGACGTAATTTTAACTAAAATTCAAAATATTTAATTTCCTTTTATTCCAATTGCATTCCAGTTACTAGAAAGAACCACCTTAAAGACCACAATACAAGATGAATGGGAAAAAGACCGCTAACGGCCCCAGCCGCCCAGATATATTCCGATGATGATGATGATAAATTTCCTTACAGTGAATTGTCATTGTTGAGAATAGATTAACTTCTCCCGAATATTATCTAATATTGAAATAGCTCTTCTACCAGTATTTTCACTTTTCCCGGCGTGAACGTGTTAATGAAACACCGTAATTGCGAACATTCAGCTGAATTCCGCCCTAATGTCAACAAGGATATGAATTTTTCGCAGATAGATGACAAAGTTAACAAGCAGAAAGCTACATTCGGCGTGATGGACATAGAATAGTCAGAAAATCAATAAAATGGACCAGGCGATATTTCATCTCACCATTGCGGGAGGGGGGTTATAGCTATTTTAGGTTCTAGTCAATTTTCTTGCTATCTATAATGAGGTGAAAAATTTAAATACCTCCATAAAGTTCGGTTCTTTATTACTGAAAAAGTGAAGCAGAGAGGGGCCCCTTAGAAATTTTTGCCCTGGGCCCCAATTAGGCTAAGTCGGGCCCTGTCTATGCCCTACATATTCTTAAAACTGTATAACAATGGGAATGTGAGCGCAAGTACCCAATGTCCAATGTTTCATGCACCTTTCACCACAGGAACCACTACTTATATCACTTACGTTTTCGGTTGTATTTCTCGGAAACTTTACCTCTGTATCTGGGCTTAGTGTCAATGAAAACTTTCTCGCAGAATATTTTATCCTACAACTTATTAAATTTCTTATCAATTTGACAGATAATTAATTTCGACTTTTCGATAAAAATATAAATCATATAGAAATGCTTGAAGTGGTCAAAGTGTAGCATTGAGACATAAAGGCTCAGGAGAAAAACGTTCGACTCCCGGCTTGCACTGATCACAGTGCTGACATAAAATATCCTCAGTGGAAGACGGATCACGAGTTAGAGTCCCCTTGCCATCAGGCTAACTATGGGTGGTTTTCGCGGTTTTCCTCTCAATAGAACGCGAATGCAGGTTGGTTCCATCAGAAAGTCCTCCACGAAAGCAATTTTTTCCCAATACTTGATCCAGGAGTTCCCTTGTCTTCTCGATTGGGTTCAAAAGTACAAGGCTCCTGAGTAGAACATTAGCATTTATAAAGTAACGCTAAGTAATGCTGTTTTCTGGATTTCATATTTAATATTCTACTTATTTGTTAAAACTCTAGTTTGAAAATTTTGAATATGTTTGCTTCTGTGATTGAACTGTTGCTCGCACCTCGAACTTTCGGAGTGTCCCCGGATGCTCCCTGGCCGGGGCGGGGCAGGGTTAAGCTAGTTATTAGCATTTATAAACACCGAAAATTCGGTCGACTGTTCAACGACAATTATAATATAAAATAAAAAGTTCAGTATTATTATAATACATATTGAGTTGTTAAATGCTGACGTTTGTTAGCATGGATTTAGAAAAAAAAAAGTTTAAATAGATAGCAGATGCGAATATTTATGCTATAGTTAAACAAAAATATCATATTTTTGCAGGTAGAAAAAAAAAAATACCTCGAAAAGATATTAACCATGTAACACTGAAATTTTTCAGATAAAAAAATTTTTTTTCAATTATATGATCATGCTTGTTTTATGATTTATAAAGTTACATTTTCTGTTCTAGAGTACATCTCTAGTTTTCTTATTTTCTTCAAAAACAAATATTTAAATTTAGCCAAACCTACTCATCGCATAACACCATTAACAGCTATTCAAACGTAAAATATGTCCCAATTAGGCCTGAATTCGAAATAATCCCAGTTGGATTTGTGTATTTCTACCTACAATAAATGCACATTCTACGAGGCTTAGCCTGAAAATAATGGGCAGAAGAAAATAAAAAATTCAATAAAAAATCTTAGCGTAGGGGGTGCGTCAGGAAGTTACCTCTCCTAGCCCGCGGGCCACTTAACGCCCAAGTATGAGTTGGCAAAAATAATTCGGCCGTGAACTGAAAAAAATAAATTTTCACGCGGGGTTCTTTGCCCTATTAACTTAAGAACTCGCAGAGGGTGTCTAATATAATTAACTAAATAAGGACTTCGAAATGTGAATGCAGATGCTATGACAGTTAACTGTATCCGTTATGCTAATGATAGGTTAGAAAAAAAATAATAACAACTGTGAAGGAAATGTTAGAACCTTGTTCTGATTTCTTGTCGATTTGATCAAGATAGTGTGGGGGTTAAGGCGAAAACTGTTGCATCCGTTTAGAATGCAAACGATTTGATTTATGAAAGTTCGATAGCAGCTCTAATAAAAAGTTGTTTTTCTTCGACGCATTTCATAAAGATGGTTGGGTTTTTTTTCTAACACGTACACTAAACAGAAGCAATACTTAGAGTTTATTTTTAAAATGAAGGTTTTGGGGTTATTTAGTTTTACCAGATGTGGCATTTTTTACATCAAACTGTTCTTCAGTATTATTAACAGTTTGGTCGCACGTTGCATAGTATCGGAATTATCATTAATTCCTTACCAATTTTTCAAATTAAAATAAAATAGCCTATAACTAAATATATGGAACTTTAGCTTTTGTTTCTTATAGGCATTTGATTTTAAATAACTTTGTAAAGGTAAACGAGATGATGGATTATTGGTTGGATTTAACTATCATTACAGCTTTCATAAAAAGTTTAAAAAAATATATTTAACCCACTGGCGGTGAAGCAAATGGGTAAAAGGCGCCTTCGCAAATGGGCAATACGAATGTTTCTCCCTAATACACTATTTCCCTATCCAATAACATGGGAAAAACCGATTTTGCTATGCAGAGAAGACTGCAGGTTAAAATATGACTTTTTACGCTCAGAACAGTCAGTGGATTAAAAAAAAGTTTCGAAACCCCTTTAACTCTAACAAGGAACGCTAGAGTTCCGCGGAACACTATAGGATTCACTGCGGTAAAGAATTAAAAACTAAAGCTCGAAAAAGTACTTACAGTAATTTACCTGGTAATTACAGTAATTTACCTACTATTTCAAATTAACTTACAGATTATTTATATGTAGAGGTAGACAAAATTACTTTAAATTCGATTTACTAAACGCAGATTCGTACATTAAAACAGAATCCTTTGCTACCACTTGAATTTACCCACTAAAGAGAGCAAGTTGGTATTTGTTGTAATATGTACCCAATTATTAAAGTAATGATAGTCACAGATGTTTTACTCTTCCCAAAAACAAACTAGAAATTAAATTGTTTTACTGCCAGTTTCTTCCTTTTGTTCTAATAGATACATAAATTTTCAGTCCTGACATAATACCTCTATTCAAATTTTTTCTTTTTATGAAACAGGAACGTGCACTGTTGTTTAATTGTGATTGAAAACCAGTGAAAAAGGAAAAAGAAAAAATTATCGAATCATTTCACGTGTTAAAACATGAAAAATATTTAATTAAAAAATCATTTTCTTCGCACGAAAATATTTATTTTTATCCATCAACAACGTTGATGTGAAATTTATAATTGAAAAGTCACGGACTGGCAATATCATTTATTTTTTGAGCGATCAAAAAATGTAAGATCTCGCTATGATCTGGCCAATTTGTAGCCACCGAAAACGTGAGGAGTTTCAGCGCTAATAAAGTAATTAGCGGGAATTAATAGTCAGAAGTAAATCGCATGTCATAGAGGTCGAAGAAAGTTCAATCAAAATTCGTCAAGCAATTAAAAGGAACTTTTCATGGTGCAGATGTTCGATATTTGTTAGAAAGAATCTTGTTTGCTCGAAGTAGAGAAGTACTTAAGTAAATTGACTTTCGTAAACAGCAGTATATTTTTCATCAACAGCGTGTGACAATTAAGAAATAAGCTTGAAAAATATATACATAAAATCCGATTTCGTTTCCCCGTCTCTAATTGAAAGATTTAAAATAATATATTGGGTGAACCACACTTTCGTTGTTGTTTCTAATGACACTTGGACAAGCCAAGCACGCCTGTCATTGGCATTTTGCCTTTCGTTGAACAAGCGAGCATCGTAAGGGTGAAAGTAAGTTTTAGCTCTGAGCCTCAGGGATAGATGGCAGCATCGCTCATTCGTAGGCCACTACCTTAATTAAGACACATATTTGAAGGGGGGGGGGGATTTTCGCCATATTCCTGTGCCCATGGTACTGCTTAGCTGCGATCACAGAGCCTTTGATTCCATGGATTTTGTGAGCACGTGTATCGTATGTTCTTATTAGGTTTCAGTGAAGTCGGAGGTCGAATCCCAGCCCCTTCAGACTGGTGTTCGATGCTTTAACCACTGGGCTATCACAACTTGCCACACTTTTACCAAAGGTGAAAACTCAATAAACCACTTTTCATTGAAATCGAAGAATCAAACAAGTGCCGAGAAATTTTCAAAATACAGGCATCTGGATTAGGTTCAACAATTTTATTTTTCTATTGGAATGTACTGAAGTAAATTGAAGTTTCTCTACGGTCGAATTATTTGTAACAATGGTTTTAGATAAATAAGCTTTCTATATGAAAAAGAAATTCACTTAAATAAATTATTCGATTTCATTTGCCCTTTCTATTAAAAATTAAACCGATTTTCTATTAAAAATCAAACCGAATTAAAATTTTTTAACCTATTAAAAAATTTTAAGTTAAATTAAGAGTTTGGGTTTGGCTCAACAATCGTGTGTCTGGATTGGAATATGCGATGGTAATATATTGGAATATCTTTTAATCCAAATTGAAGTTTGCTTAAGGAGGAATTACTTATGACAGTGGCTTTTGACAAATAAGTTTTCTATATGAAAAAAAAAATCACGTAAATAAATTATTTGATTTCATTTGCCCTTTCTATTTAAAATTAAACCGATTTTCTATTAAAAATCAAACCGAATTAAAATTTTTTAACCTATTAAGAAATTTTAAGTTAAATTGAGAGTTTGGGTTTGGCTCAACAATCGTGTTTCTGGATTAGAATAAGCGATGGTAATATATTGAAATATCTTTTAATCCAAATTGAAGTTTGTTTAAGGAGGAATTACTTATGACAGAAGCTTTTGACAAATAAGTTTTCTATGTGAAAAGAAAAAAATCACGTAAATGAATTATTCGATTTCATTTGCCCTTTCTATTTAAAATTTAACCGATTTTCTATTAAAAAACAAACCGAATTAAAAAAAATTTAACCTATTAATAAATTTTAAGCTAAATTAAGAATTTGGGTTTGGCTCAATAATCGTGCGTCTGGATGGAATGTGTGATGGTAATGTATTGGAATATCTTTTAATCCAAATTGAAGTTTGTTTAAGGTGGAATTACTTATAACAGTGGCTTTTGACAAATAAGCTTTCTATATGAAAAAAATCGCGTAAATAAATTATTCGATTTCATTTGTCCTTTCTATTAAAAATTAAACCGAATTAAAAAAATTTAGCCTATTAAAGAGGTTGGGACAATATATTGATAAATTACACCTTCTTCCAAAGGTGATAATTTAGTCCATCCTGGTTTCTCTCGCCACTAAGGAAGGAAGGAACCATGGTAGAAAATTAAATATGAATTGATAAATATAAATTTGAATTAAATATGATATGAATAGGGGAGAGTGGGGTCAATTGTAACAGAGCAAAAATTTCGAGTGTCGGGTTCTAGATTTGGTTCCTAGGTGGCGCACAAGGTGTATTTAATAAATCTACATGTACACCCCTGCTGGCAACCATTTTTATGTACTTTTGAAAGAGTTGCATCACAAAAGATATTTTCACGCTACGTAAGTACTTTTTTTGGTATTAGAATAGTATTTTGTAACAAAGTAATTTTGTTTAAACAAATAAAAATTATTAACCGAATATGTAAGTGGACACCTTAATTAACATTTCAATAAAAAAAAAATTAGTTTTGCTAATTAACTAGCATTGTTTTTAACAAATGAAGCTGAAATGGCGTCTTGGGGACAATTGTAACAATAAGTAAAGGGACGATTGTAACAGCTGAAAATAAATAATCTTATGTTTACAAACCATTACTTAACTCTTTAAGAACCACCAATAGTTTCCTATATCATTTATATTATGTTGCATGTGCATTATTTTATTTGTCACCTTTCACAGCATAAATTAAAATTTTTAACCCCTTAAAGTTAAAAGTTTAACCCTTTAGGTCTCTGCTCATTATTATTTTTACTCCTAAAATATCACTACTATTTTGATCAATAAAAAAATATATCACAACTATGATAATATGTATAATTAACTATGTTTTAGTTGAATTTATGAACTGTTACAATTGACCCCGTAAGTGGGGACAATTGTAACAAGTGCACGACTGTCAAAAATTGTTAATAACTAATATAATAACATTTAAAATAAGGTATTTATTTTTTTTTCTAGTAGAGGATAGTCTACTTTACTCGTCTGTCAATTAATACTAATAATATATTGGATTTTTTGTTAGTTAAAAATAGTTAAGTAAAAAATGTTACAATTGACCCCACTCTCCCCTACTTATCATATGAATTAAAATTGATTGAGAAAAAAATATCGTTGTTATCTTCTGACAAAAAAAGTATTTATCAATCTTCAAGTGCATTGCAAGCAGCAGCATTGTTGTCCAAGCAGACAGAGAAAAAAATTACCTGAAACATAGATTTTTCAAAAATGCATCTGTTCGAAACCCCCTGCAGATTCTATACTTTTCAGCTTGTCACGAAATCGCCATGACCAGGGGATACCGTGATTCTCAGATAGAGCACGTGACCTCTTATGAACCTCCGGCACTACATTATGACGCTAGTAGCCTTCACTTGTCGCCGCGCGTGACGCATTCGGTTTGTGATGCGGTCTTTTGTTCATCCGCTGGTCGAAGTTTGATGAGTGTTACGTGCATTTTAACCTCCCTCTTATCCTGAAACCGATTTTTTTTTTTACCTCATAAACATGCTTTTGTAGTTTATTCATCTCTTCGGAATAAAAAATGGAACGCAAATGCTTCCAATTGTCAATTTTGAGTGGCGATATTATCAGTCAGATAGGTCGTATGGTGTTCGCCAAAAAGTGACTTATTTTGGAATTTTTGTTTAAGCATAATATTTTTTATGAGATTTATCTGGCGCTTGAAACGTGACATTCTCCCCTTGTAGGTGGTCTGGTCTTTTAATCATGTTATGCATCCTGAAATGTTTTTAGAAGTCGTGCACAAATATAATAAACGTGGCTTTAGAGTCTCGTAAAACATGCTAAAATCCTCTTTTATGTAGTTTTAATGCTAAAAAAGGCACTAAAATGAAGAAGAATAAGTGGAAAAGCAAACAAATTCCTTTGCATCTATCTGAACAAATTATTTTTCGTGACACGAAGCTTTTTAATTCACTTTCAGGATCATTTAAGATTAATTCAATTGCATTTGGATTTTAAATAAGACTGAAAGCTTTTTAGGTTTACTGGTGTTTGTTCGAATTCTGTGAAGATTCGATATGGTCCGTACTTTGGGACATAGTGTTTAATTTAATTCGTCTTAGGAATTAAGAAAAGGAAAGTAGAGGTGGAGATAAAAGTGAAACAAAACACATGAAGCATGAAAACAGCAGATAAGATCTATTAAAAATTGGTTTTAAAAGATATTTTTGAAGTAAAGATATGTTTCTCTGCTCAATATTTTGAACAATAATATGAATGTTTATTATTTTGTTTGAAGGAAATAATCTTTATGTACCACGAAGTTTTTTATTCAATTTTTCACTTGAGACAAATTCAATAGCATTTTGAGTTTAAATAAGATTTAAAAAAATTTCCATGTTTATTACTGTTTGTTCTAATTCTAAAAAAAAATTTAAAAAAAAAAGAAAAAACTTAATATAGTAAATATAGATATTCTGTCTTTTGATTATTTATTTTATGTTATTGGTTTTGGATTTAAGGTAAGAATAAAGACAGAAGTGGAGATAAAATTGAATCGAAATAAAGCTAACATCAAAACAGCACAGATGACATATTAAAAATGAAAAATGTGTTATTATTCCTATTAATTACTTGCGTCCTATTATTACTTCCTATTAATTACCAATCTCTTTCTTCTGATTTTTTTGAAGCAATAATGTGTTTTTCTTCTCGATATGTTGAGCAATAATATAATAATATGAATGTTTATAGCTTGCATCGATTTTAACTAATTATCTTTCCTTGCACTGAACTTTTTTTATTCACTTACATAATTAGTTATTTAGAATAAATTGGATTACATTTGGGCTTTAAATTTGATTAAAAGCGTTTTAGGTTTACTTATAATTGTTTGAATTCTGCAGAAATTTAGTATATTCCAATTATGGGAATTTAATTGGTCTTTGATCTCAGAGAAAAAAATAGAGAGACAGAAAATATTGAAATGAAACGCACATAGAAATAAAAATGCAAATAAAACGTGATAAAAATGGGTACCAATGGATTTTGTTGGAATTAGAATAGGTCATAATTCTCAAGATTTCGAACAATAATATGAATGTTTATATCGTAGGCAAATTGAAAAATCAGGCCTTTGCAACTGTCGTATTCATTATGCAATGTGTCATGCTAATTTTAAAAGTCAACGGTATTAATAATGTGTAATGATTTTTAGGCTAATTACAATCAACCTATATAGCTTTAGGTTAATGTCTTACCTAAGTCAAAGACAGTCCTTAAATTGTAGGTAAGGAAATGTTTCAGTAAAATTAAAAGAACAATGGACTGTCTTATAAGTTAACAAAATATTTCAGGTACAAGTACTTCATCCCGTAATATCTTGATAAAATGACACTTTAACTAAGCAATCGTATCAGATAATGACACTTTAATTAATCAGATAATTTTCGAAATTTTTTTTAAAAAAAGAATCTTCTTAAAGCTAAAAAAATTGCGTATTAAAAAAATCTAGCGCAATATTATCGATTACGACGCAAGTGTTTTGTTTCAGAATACTTCTTTGAGGCTACATCACGATCCAAATTATATCCTGCCCGGGCAATATTTCGTTCCCGCTCTCTATTAATCTAATGTCTTCTTTAAGCGCTGCTTTGATACTTATATTCCGCTATTTCGGTCCCGGATTTGTCGAAACTAACTTTATTTTTGAGTTATTTTGTCTGCTTCAACTTTCGTGAAGATATTGTGATTGTATTTTAGGATACAGGATTTTAGGATAATTTCTCTTACTTTAGGAAACATATTTTAAAATATAGAAAAGCACCGTAAATTAATAAATGCAAATACAACATGTTACAAGAAAGAAAGAAATTAGAAAAGAACATCACATTTTTAAGCTTGAAGATTATTACACTGTTGATTTATCATAAAACAAGAGAATCTTCCATAAAACAAAAAAATAAATAATAATAATTAGATTCTCTAATCTCTTTGTTCAAGATAAGACAACGGAAATTCACGCAGGATTTATTACTTGTGTTAGATTATCATCAGTTTATCTTTATTGCTATCATCCTCTCGTACTTTGGAAGATAGTCTGAAGGTGGGGCTTGTCACTTGTCAGTCATAAATATTTATTGTGTCAGTCAAATAAGACTTGGACCAAGACTTACAGTCTTGTTAGAAATGTCCAAATCGTTTAATCTAAGTTTAGAACTTTTACCAAAAAAGGGAGGAGGAGATTTTGAGATAAATCAATCAGAATTCTTTTAAGTAAAGCTTTTAGTCAAAGGTTAACGGCAGGGTTGTTTAAGGAGAGAGGCATTATTTTGATTAAGGTTGATCATTGAAAGAGATTTGGATTAATAATATTGGCAGGTGAAGAGAAATGTCAGTGGTAATTGTTCAGGGCTGCATGTTATGTTTCAGTTTTATGACTGTTTGGCTGTAGTTTAAAAATATAAAATGCTTTGTTCAGCTTATTTATGTTACAAAGAATAAAGTGTTACGATGTTACAAAGCAGCTTAATCCATTTCTTTATTGAAAGTAAATCTGTACAAGCTTTTTCATGTTCTGTGCTGTTCTTTTTAAAGGCTTGAACTATTCTGATACTACGGAGGAAAGTTGTATGAAATGATCATTATTAATTGAAGACTTTAGACAGTGTATAGTAAGAAGCCACTTCTTTTTTTTTTTTCGAAGAGAACATTTTTACATCGAACTGTTCCATTAGAAATGTTTCCAATTGTGCATTTAACAAATTTTTGAAATTTCCAGCAGATAATAGCACAATACACAGAAACATTTTATAATCTACATGAAAATCGTGGTGCTTTTCACCAGAAGCAAACTAACAGAAGACGCTTTCTTGAACAATTTAAAAATGTGGCGTATCATTATATTGCCTCGAGCCATTCCCCAAACGAGTTTAATGAGAGATAATTTTAAGTCGTTTTATAAATACCATTAAAAAGTGGTTAGAAAATTTTCTCATTTATAATCAATTTCTTGCAAAGCAACCTAGCAAAGTAACTGCAATTAAAAATAACCTATTTAGATTTGAAATGACTTTTTAGAATTTAAATATTAGCAAAAAATTATCTTTTGCTCGCTATTCTAAATATGCTACGTTTTCTTTAATTTTTATCAATTTATTGTGACTTTTCATTGCCTAACACTAATAGCTAGCAATAATAAGCAATGAAAATACCGTATTTGGTATGAAATTGAACATGAATTTTGACTTCGAACCGAACATGAATTTTAGCTTCAAATTGGACATGAGCTTTGGTCTCATATCGGACATTAACTTGTGTGAATAAGACTTGTATTATGGTTTCAAATCGGACAGGAACTTGTACGAATCTGACATAATCTTCAGTTTGAAATCAGACGTGAACTTAGTTTACAAATTAGACATGAACTTGTGTGAATCGGCCATAAACTTGTGTGAATCAAACATGAACTTCGGTTTCAAATCAAACAGGAACTTAGTTTCGAAGTTGGACATAAACTTGTGTGAATTGGACCAGTGGTTTTAAATCAGATATTTACCCCAAAAATACACAAATATCTAAAGATAAAAAGATTACCATTTAATGTTTTGTAACTCGCGTGATATTTCCTAAATAAAACTAAAATAAGCATAACTATTCGAATCGTGTCATTAAAAGTCAATAGCAGGAATATCAAATTAAGTATAATCGAGTGATTTCTACTTGATATCAATTCAAGGATAATTTGAGGTCCCGTGCAACAGCGAAAGCTTTTATTTGTGAAACAACAGTACTTAAAACTTCTTAATAATATATTTGACTTGATTGATCGTTTCTTCTAATATCGTTTAGCATCTGGCACACTCCCGTAAACAGCTTTCTTATGAGCAACTGATGTAATCCATAGACATTTCAAATTTACATTTAGGAATATTATAGGTCTCTATCCAAAGCAAAAATATGTGAATTCCGAAGCAATTTGAAGGCAATTATCGACCCTCCTTAAACCGCATATTATTGTCACACCATCACGAATTGAAAATCTATAGGAAAAAGTAATTGAGCACTGACGACTCATCATATTAAATTAGAATAATTTTAAATTGGAATTGATGATAAAAATTCCGTTTACTTGATTTGACATTTTAAAACTAATTTAAATAGATTCCGTTGACTATGCTCTCCAACATTTGAGGCTTTGCAAGATGTTATTTCCAGTAATAGTGAGCTAAAAATGAAAATTTTATAAGAAGCCGAATTTCGGTCATGATTACATGACATCATAACCTTTTATATATCAGTTTAAATCGGTTATATGTAATTGCGAGTAATTTTAATCTATTTAATCATTAATATATTAACTTTGCTACCACTAAGGAAAATGTTCTCTGTACTAAAAAATACCCGTTTTCCATTTTTCTTTCTTTCTTTTTGAATTTAAGAATTTCTCCGTATATCTAGAGATTTACACCTGTTTTGTTCACAAAACGGTTTTACTCGTAAAACGAACTAAAACCGTTAGTTAAAATTCTAGTTTTTGCCATGCGCTTTTGCGTTACATAATCTAATATATTTTTTCTCCAATAATTTTACTATCTGTACTTGTTTGTACTTTTTAGCAATTACTTTATAGTTTTGAACATCGTATAAATAAAATTGGCGTTGTTAAACAGATACAATATTGAAGCGAAATTCCCACTATTGCAATTTCTTCTTAATAAAACACTAGAACTGCGGGGGTTCAGGCTGGAACGCTGGAAATGTGTGGAACCTCAGCATTTGGCGCGAAGCTTAACTAGCTGAGTCATCGAAGCTATTTTGTCATAATTTGGTTGGGCATAAATTGATACAATAAAAATGGAATAATTAAAGAAGAAGTTGGAGAGACTCCATAGTCAAGTTATCAAGTAAAAGTAAACTATATACAAACCCAATAACCCAAATTTGAGAATGCGAGGAAAACCACGAAAACCTCCCATGATTAGCTTGATGGGAAGGGAACTCTAACCAATATCCCTCTACCACTGAAGATATTTCACGCCCGTAGTGTAGTCGGTGCGAGCCGGGTGCGGAATTCGTATCGACCAACAGTCGCTGGGATTCGAACCCAGGACACCTCATTGGGAGGCGAGCTCTTTATCCCCTGAGCCGTCACGGCTCTTTGTACTTCGTTTATATTATTTTATAACCGCCGTTGATCAGCTGACCCAATTTCGGTTTTACGACAAATAATGTAGCCTTGTAATTTGGAACCCAATCGAGGAGATAAGGGAACTCCTGGATCAAGTATTGGGAGAAATTTTCCCTTCGTGGAGGACTTTTTTCATGGAATTAACCAGCATTTGCTGATTTAGTTTTTTAGAAAAGCTATCTTAAAGTGTGCCCCAAAGATTTACTTTGAACTTTTAAATCTCTTTATTTATTCTAAATCTCCAAAGTAAAATGACCCGTTTGTTTACTATCACATTGAAAATTTGTTTCAATCGACTCTATTTCGATTCTGCAATCACAGAATTGAATCAATTCTAAAAAAAGTTTTTTAAAAGAATTTATTCTCATTAATAGTTTGTAGTGAACTAATTTAAATAAATAAAAAAAATTAATTACGAATATTTCACTTGAATCAACTAATTCACATGACATCAATTAATTAATCATATCAATAGCTAAAAATAAACTGCAGTTTTTCTGCAGAACTGAAGTAATTTTGTAGTTTTTCTGGAGTTAACTGCAGATTTTCTGTAGTGCAATCTTAACTGCNACGAATTTCAATTAATTGAATCAATTTAACAAACACAATTGAAATCAACTGAAACAGAGACTTGAATCAAATTAACTAATCCAATTACTATTCATTGTTTTACTGAATAAAACACTTTAACTCAATTGAAATCAACAGTTTATTAGAACCGCTTCAACTGATTTATTGAATGAAATCAACCAATTCAATTAAAATCAGCTGATTTATTGAATCAAATAAATTAAAATCATCTGATTCATTAAATCGAGTCAAATAATTTTGCGATTTGACAGAAATCTTAGATTTTAATCTGAGATGAAATCGTAATCATTGAATCCTTTCAAAACATTCAAATCTCTTATTCAATTCCTAGTTTTCTAGATATCATATTTCCAGATAACATTTTAGAAACTGAATAATTGAATCGAGTCATATTCATATGATCTCATCCAAATATACTTGTTTTAAGTCTGCAATAGAATAAATACAATCAACGAATCCCTTCAATGTATGTCATTGTTCGATTCAGTATCTGATTTTCTAGACGTTCTAATTCTAGACGATACTTTGGTGACTTAACGGCAAATGGAAAATGTGAAAATTCTTTTGCAACCGTTAATCTAGACGTTCTAATTCCAGACGATATTTTGGTGACTTAACGGCAAATCGAAAATGTGAAGATTCTTCTGCAACCGTTAATCTTGCATAAATCACTACCGTTAAGGACATTCTATAAACATGTACATAAAACATCTCCTAAGTTATAACTAGTCATGCGGTAACCGACGACTTGTAAACATGGCGATTTAACGAACCCACCCCGAAATTTTTTTTTATATGTATTTTATCGATAGCATCTTAATCGAGCTCAGATCTTTCTGTTGCCTCCCCCTCATACCTAATGGATGTATATAACAGGCAAAAAGGTGGGTTCTTACCTTTTTTTCATCCCCCCCCCCTCTTCAAAATCTTATTTCTTCTCTACCCCCAGCAGGGGGTAAGTGCCGAGAAAAATGCTTCGCACTGATGCGTGCAGTGTGATTGTATTTGTTTTTTTTTCTTTCTTTTTTTTTTTCTTTTTTGGTATACAGTTTATTGTGTGCACTCAGGTATAAAGTTAAGGTAATGTGCGCTGTTACTGATCAAAAAGGGAGGACGTGGAAAAATATCGTTTGGTCAAAAATATTGTTTTCGTTCCATTCTGTGGAAGCATACCCACCGCTTGAATACCACTGCTAAGCCTAATATTGTGATTGTCCCGCAATACGAATTCTTTGTTCATTTTCCTCACAATGATTTCTGTAAATTTAGAATACTACGAAACCGCTTTTAAAATACTACGAAGTTCCCATAAAAAGCTTCTGAATAATTTATAAACCTGATTTAAAAAACCGAATGAAGTTGTAAAGAAGAAAAAAAATTTAAACTGCTATACACCCATCCTCGCTTCGATAAGAAATCAACTCTTTAGACGTAATGATCTTAAATGAGACATAGTATTAAAAGACACATGCAGGTTATGAAGAATTTTTGATATGATATTAAATACTTCTTACTGTAAATATCTTCATGGGTAAAGAAACCATTAAGTCAATAGTATAAACTTACTTATATGTAGTTATACGTATATGTAGTTAGATGTTACTTATATGTAAATGAAGGAAAATCCTCCCACCACTTAAAAACCAATAAAATTTTAAATTAACCATCCAGTCTTCGATGAAAAAAAATTAATGCGGTGATTTAGATAAAAACCAGTCATTTACAGTTAAGCAACATTTATTTCATTCAACGCTGGTTTTCGAAGCTTTGTCGGGAAGGAAAATAAAAAAGCCATAGTTTAAGTGCCTTACTCTTGAACAATTTGATAATTTTAAACTACATGTATATAATCTTGTCTTGAAGAATTAATTGGGCTTTAGAATAGACAAATAACTTAAATATTTTAAAAGTTATTAAACTTTTTTAAAAGTCGACATTTTCCCATAGATGAAAATTATCAAAATCTCTTCCTTATTCCCTGTTTTTGCAAATTTTTATGAGCAGTATTGGAGTAAGTTTTTTTAAATATTAAAAAATTAGACCACAAACACTTTTTATTTTCACAACGCTGTGGCTTTTCTCCATATTGACGTTTAAAATAAGCTTAGATAGCGCTGGCTTTAGATAGGCTAAACTTGACCTAACAGTCATGAGTAACAGTTGCAAACTCACAGCAGTTATAAAAATAGCATATTATTCGCAAAAAAGCATCATTTCATATTACGACGTTGCCTTCGAAAAAAAGCCTCAAGCAGTATGGAAATGTGGATTCTGGAGGAGATATTAAACCGTTGCAAACTCATTCATTCGATGCATTATTTAAGCATTTGCATCAAAATCAGTAAATTTTAAACGCAACTGCACCTTTATATACTATCAAATTATTTAAAAAAAGGTTATTATAAATTCAGAAAACGGAAGCGAGCAACTTGCAATCTAGAGTCTATATCCATTTGCATCAAATTTACGCATAATAGAGGCGTGGATTCGGAGGAGATACGGAATTTTTCGAAAATTCTTATTTTGTTCTCAACACGCATTCAGCCAAAAATAAGTAAATTTCATGCTACATCACCTACAAACTCTCACAAATTATGTTATAAAAAAATAAAAAAACTTAAATTTTGAAAAATTGATTTTGAATTGAATTGAATTGACAATTTGAGTCCAACAGTGTTTATCTAAGTTATGCGTTATAAAGATGTATATTTTAAAGGAATTTTGAAACTTTCAAAATTTATAAATTCATTTACACAAAAATTAATAAATTTTAAATGCAATGACAAACTCTTGTACTTGTGTATTATTTTAAAAAAGCGGATTCTACAGTTGGAAAACGCAAGCTTGCAAATCGGATCATCAGCAATCTTTATCAAGTTTACTCATTGTTGAGGTGGGAATTTTAGTGAAGTACAAATTTTTTCAAAATTTCTACTTTAGCACAAATTTTAGAGATTCGCATTTGCATAGTAAATATAATACATGTGACAATTAAGTAATTTCGTATAAACAATAGAAGTTGGTAGGTAGGTATTTTATTTACGTCACACTAGAGCTGCACAATGGGCTATTGGCGATGGTTTGAGCAAAATCCCTGAGGATGATCCGACTACTTGCCATCGCAATTTTGTTCCTCTGCAGAGGGGATGGCGCCCCTGCTTTCATAGCCCGACGACCTGCACGTGAAGTCGACCACTTTACGGTAGAACAGTTTAACGAGGACCGATACCGCTCCCCGTCAGTCCCTACGCAGGCTGATCAAAGTGGTCAATCATCCGCCTACTGACCTCCGCCAGTGATGCTTGACTTCGGTGTTCTACTGGAAACCGTGTATTTACGCTTAGTCCACTGCGGGACAAACAATAGAAGTAAATTTTATACTTCAAATTCTCCCAAATTAAGGTAAAACGTACTCTAATTTTAAGAAAAGCAAGTATGCAACTTGCAATCAAGAGTATAATAAGAGTTTTAAATTTCCACATTATAAAGTTGCCAATTTTATAAGAATCATGGATTTTTCTACATTTGGCGTATCATTTACCCATTTGTACCACAATTAGTACATGTTTTCAAAAGCAATTTCCCAGTCATGCAGTCACAAATTACCTTGAAAAAGCAGATTTCTAAGTTAAGAAAAGCAAATGTGCAACTTGTCATCTAGAGTCCATTAACAATGTATATCAAGTTTACGCCTTATGGAGTTGAAAATAAATCCCTCCTCCAGTCCAAGGTTAAACTCAACAACTCACAAAGGGAGATTATTTCTTTTTTCCTACCATTTTTTAATTCCTTCATAAATACAGACTCACTTTTAACTTTTTTATTCCATACCCCGAAAGCAAAGTGGAACAAAAAATTAACAAAACAGAACCGTCCAAAATGCTATCACCTGCTTTAGCGCGGATTAAGCTTGATGCAAACTGAGTCATCACTCCAATTCAGAATAGGCCCGAAGTGGGCAAAAAAAAAAAAATTATAGCATGTCATTTTTATCCAGGTAGACCCTAGGCATTCCTCCCCCTACCTGGTCCAAGGTAAGTTGGGAGACGGCTGACCTTTGACTCTTGAAGATTTTGAGGGCAGATAACAATGCTTAGACTCAATGATTTCTGGTTATCAGAGGGAGGGAAGTAATGCTCGAGGGGGGGGGATAAATTATTGTTGAGTTGGTGGAAGTGTCTGTGGAAATTTAGATCGGTGCATCACGGTTGACTGGAGTGTTAATCCAAACAAATAAGATTCCTCCTGAAGGCATCTTTGTTGGTGGATTGAGGATGTATCGGGATAAGGGAAAAAATAAGTTTTTATAACACAGACAATTCTATAATGTAATAAAAGCAGGTGAACAGTTTGGATGAACAAAAAAAGTTTTACCTGAAGCAGATGAAGGATGGATTGTCAATTGCAATAAATATGTACAATAAATATCTGTTTAACCCTTTGAATCAGAATTTCAATTAAACGTGTTTCTCATACTTTTTTTTCTTCATTATTTTGCATTAATTTAGATCAAAATAAGTAAAAAACATATTTAGCATTTTTTTAAAGTAATTTTTAGCTATATATATCACAATCAAAAGTACGCTTTGTATTTTTTAATTATAAAAAACAGTCCAAGTTTCGAAAAAAATCTGTTAGATTATCGGAATAATATTTATACTAAAATATAAAATCCAGAAAAAGTAGTTTGAAATGTTGTTTTTTTTCTATTCATATTCAGAAATATATCAATAATTGATTTTGTAAATTAATGAAATTTCAATGATAAATAGCTGTTTCTCTTAGATCTAAATAACTGCAAGTAAGTGCAAATTTGAAAAATTATTTATTGAAAGTGAACCTCGTTCGGAACGAAGAAAAAGACACCGGCGTTTCATGCTGTATAGCATAATCAGAAATTACTAAATGCTCACTATAATATATTTTTCATTTATTTTAACTTAAATGAATGCAAAATAATAAAACAAGTTAGAAAAATATGTTTACAAAAAATTCTGGGTCAAATATGTAAAATAAAAGGTAAAATCTTTCAAACATGGCTCACTTCTAAGCAATAATTTTTCAATAATTTCAATTTGCATTTTTCTATCTACTGTTTTGGGAGTTTATATTTTAGTACAAATATAATTCGGTAATCTGCCAGATTTTTTTAGTGACTATTAGACTGTAATTATAATTAAAAAATGGCAAAATATGTTTTTGCTTGTAATTACAGCTCATGAAAAATATATATATAAAGGGCACGGGCATCCCATCTGTGTCAATGGGCTATCTTACAAGAGTTGTTAGTTATAATTAAGGCCCGGATTTTGATGACATTTGCATTTTTTTGCATTTTTTGCTTTTTTGGAAATTTTTTGTCTTTTAGAGCATTTATTTAGATTTATAGGGCATTTTTCTTTAAATTTTGGGGCGTATTTTGCATTTTAATGCATTTTTTAAAGTTTTCTGTTAATTTTTTCCAATTTTTATAATTTTTTATCAATTTTCATTATAACACTGGCTTTCAAACAATGAAGAAAATCTATAGGATATTAACAGGTGAAGCAAAATCTTTTCGAATTGAAGAAGAGTTGTCAGTAAGTGAGACCGTCCTTTTCAAGTACACACCTATAACATCAGTAGACGTTGAAAGAAGCTTCTGCAGGAATGAAAATTTACTTTCAGACAAGAGACGCTCGTTTACATTTCAAATTATCAAAAAACATTTAATAATCCAATGTAATTCTGATATTTAGTAATATTATGTTACCAATATTTTGGTGTTATATCCATCAAAGTTTCTATACAAAAGAAAAATATTTTGGTGTCAATATATTTTCCTTTTCTTGTTATTTTAGGATATAAAACATATTTTTCAAACTTTAGTGAACGTAGAACAAGTATTGCATTGCTTTATATTTTTTAAATGACTCATAATAATTTTAAAGAGCAAAACATTTTTTTAATTCAATATTTTTACTTTATTTAAGGCAATTTTTGCGCAATTTTTTCATTTTTAAGGGCATTTTTTGCCCTTTTTAAGGGCATTTTTTGCACTTTTTAAGGGCATTAGTTGAGATTTTTTAGGTCATCAAAATCCGGGCTCTAGTTATAATTATCTCAACAAAATACCCTTTTAGAAAAATTTGCTTAATGTTGAACCATAACATATTAAAGTTGAACCACCCTTAATATCGTGAAATCGAGCAAATTTAAGAGATATTATAGTTCAATACGATCTAAAATTTCTAACAGTGCACAGTGCAAGAAAACAAGAGTAGTGAACACCATGAATAACTTTTGATCTAGTGATCAGATTTTCGCTTACTCAGACTCAATCTTAAGAGGCCTCTTCTCGCCCTATTGGATTATAAGTTAAATTTTAATTTGTGTTTTCTCCATCTTTTGTAATACTTTTGATGATGTAGTATTATTAGACAGCACTATACCATTCAAAAAAGGTAGAAAATAAAGAGGTCGCTTTAATAGATTAGGAGAAATAGCGATTGATAATTTTTAGCTCTTCCATGAATTTTTCCTCAAAACTATAAGTCAATAAAATGATGCGATTTGTGGCTTTGAGTAAACCCTTTAAAACTACACGCTTCTCGGTTTTTAGGTTTTTTTTAAAATCTAATCTTATTGCAGCTTAAATTTGCTGAAAAGCGATTTGTATGAAGCTAAAATTTCTTTTAGCGTTAATTGCATAAAAAAAAGATACTCATCAAAAATCTAATAATTGCTAACTATTTAAAATTGTTGATTGCGGAATTTTATTCCCAGAATTTTGTGCGAAAAAATTAATAGAGAATCTAAAATATCTCACGCTTTATATCTCGAATTCTGAATGTGTGACGGCCTAATATCTTACATATATCGAAATATAGTGCCAAATAGAGTAAATATTCATCATCACTTTATTTGAGAAAATTAAATGAAAAGTATTAAAAGTATATTTAAATTTTCTCTCCCGTCTCCACCCCTTCAATAATTGAGTTCTGTCGGGAGGGGAAATGATACTTATTGTTTTTGAGGGTCTATAACCTTAAATAAATTAATTAATTCGGACAGAAGATAGTGTAAGTTAAGAAATCGGACACAAAAATGTTCTGTCTTTGAATAAAAATACTTTTTTTTTCATCCGATTCAGATTTTTAAATAATTTTTTTTTTCTAACTGACCCTCAAAATGAAATTTTTTACTCGCTAAGAAGCGATCTTCGTTGTTCCTTCGAAAAGCTTATGATAATTTAACGATTTTCAATATTTTTAAATGATTGAAGGAATGAATGAATGAAGGAATGAATGAAATGATTGAAGTTTAGACGTCAATTTAAGTATCGAAACTAACACAAATGGTACATAAATTCTCAGATCTGGATAAATGTACTACATTTCCAGAGCTTTGCAGATTCCTTACTTTCAAGATATGAAAGAAGAATGAGAAATTGGTATTATTCATTGGTATTATCTGTATAATGTAGGTCAAGATCTATAGTATAATCTATGTATAATATAGGTTATGATCTGTATAATACAGGTTAGAGTCAAGGTAACAATAAAAAAATACCACGTAATATTTTTTTTAATTCCCTCAATTGATCACTGATATAAAGTAAAGAACGCTTGGAATAGGAATAATCCAAAGGAACTTAAATTTTAAGTACTCTTCGATTCAAATGGTGGGTTCGTATTTTCCTAATTGGCATTAATCTAATCTAATCCTAATTGCACTAAATCTGGAGAAGATTTCAAAATCACGAGATGCAAAAGGCGTGTTTAACGTTTGTTCGACAAAACATTTTCCTGCATTCGATTTCATAAATTAATTAGTCATCTGGACTTAACTGTTGTCTCAAAAACGATCGACGATTTGAAAAAATATAATTAAAAAAAAAAACAGATGAAGATAGAAATATTCGGTTTACTACATTCTGTTTAAGAAACTAGAATTAATTTCCACTAAACTACAAAACTAGTTACAGATAAAACTTTACATAATTGTTTTCTGCTATGTGTCTGACACTTCAAAATGAAATATGGACGAATATTCATGAACGAATATATATGAGTGAAATAATGGACGAATATTTATGAATATTCATGAACGGCATCATGAATCTTTAACCTGTGAGAAAATGGACTTAGTATTAGATACAATTTGAATTATTTAGAAACTATAAGAACGTTATCAAAGTTTGAAATTTTTCGATTCGTTTTTCTATAAATATGAAGGATATAATAATGAAAAATTTGTAACCCATCAATGGATTCAGGTCTAAGAAATCCTTATCATACAAGTTCGTATTTTGTTGAAAATCATTTTAAAAGTAATTCATTGCTAAAAACTTACATCAAAATCACATGAAGCAAACCTGCTAACTTTATCTTAATAAGTTGGGACGAAGCAAAATTGGTTTGTTAACAAATGAATTAAATTGATTTAAACCATTACGACCTTTAGATGATACAAGTAAAAGACCTGATAATAAATTTGTTACTGGGGAATATATTACGCCTACTTATTCGTTATTTCACAGAATTATAAATATTAGTGGAGAACTAGAAAAGTTGGTGAATAAATTGCAAGGCAACAGAAAAATGAGCTAATATGAAATGCTGTGTAAGTTGCAGAAACATAAGGATATGCTGTGTAGGTTGCAGGATAACCACCTTCAAACTGATGATGTCTCGTAAAGCTACTTCCCAGAACCTACTGAGTCCTGCGCCCTTGCGGACAAATTAGTAACTAAGCCCATTACTTCACTAATCTATTGCCAGAAGCACGGTGTACTACTATTAGAATCTCGCCTAGGTCAGAAGCGATTTTAATCATTGTATTGATTTAGGTTTAAGTAAAACCCTAGGTAGAACATTACTTATCCCAGACGTATGGTATTGCAATTAACCATGTATTTAACTAAATATTTTTAATAAAGCTCTTTAAATAATCTAGTTAAACTGGATTTTTTCTTCCTAAATAGTGTTTAATAAATCTCAAATTCCGTACAGAACAAGATTGACCAGAAGTTACAGTTCAGTTAGTTGAAACAAAACATTGTTCTGAGTGCTACCATGTTAAGTTTTCCAATACAATAAAACAAACCTAAGCAGGTGCTGTTCAAATCTATTTCGGCTACTCAAACAAAAACTAAAATATGATTCATGAAACTCTACATTCACAATAATTCAAGAACAGGATTCAAAGTCACGACCACCATTAAAGATGGCGGCTTCCACCACAAAAGAGCGATTACGGCGAATGTATCAGTTTATTTTAACACCAAATCTCGCATTATTTAAGATATGAAAAGTGTTCTCGAACCACCTCTAATGGATGGATCCCCCGTCAGAAGCCTGGAAATAAATCACCTGTCATCCACCATTCCATCATCATTGAGGTGAGATCTTGAAGAGATAAAAATGAAATTTCATCCGTCTTACCTTTTCTTTTGACGGACTTCACTCGCGGGGGCGGTTTGACTTTAAACCCGGATGGACAAGAGGCATAATAAGGATGCAGAAGCTTTCACATTTGATGATGTCACAGAAGAATGACTGTTATTGATACGGTTTGATATATCTTAAGAATCTTTTGATTTTATGTATGAGATAATCCCAAACAGCGGGGTCTCGAATTGAAATTGCCATACCATTCGTTGCGGTCATCTAGCTTACAGACATTCTATTTCAAGCGGCTTAGGTTGTAAAACTTCATTTGCTCTTTTATATTCTTGGAGTAAATCAGACGACTTTTGAAAAATAATAAAATTTTGTAGAACAACTAAAATTATTTGCTTCAGAGTTCTGTGTTTCAGTTTGATTCTACTTTTTTCGAGTAAATCAGATGGTTTCTGAAAAAAGAATAAAATTTAGTAGAACAACTGAAATATTTGCTTCTGAGTTCTATGTTTTAGTTTGGTTCGATTTTTAGTCACATTTTTCTGACTGAAAAATGACAATCTATTGACTTTTCTGGCAAAAAAAAAAAATAAGCTGCAATTTTTTAAAATTTTTTTTTTATTAGATGATGTCGTTGCTGAAAAACGATTGAAAGTGTTTGATGTATATTAAGAATCTTTCGATTTTATGTATGAGATAATCCCGAACAGCGGGGTCTCGAATTGAAATTGCCATACCATTCGTTGCGGTCATCTTGCTTACAGACATTATATTTCAAACGGCTTAGGTTGTAAAACTTCATTTGCTCTTTTATATTCTTAGAGTAAATCAGACGACTTTGGAAAAGGAATAAAATTTAGTAGAACAACTAAAATTATTTGCTTAAAAGTTTTGTGTTTCAGTTTGGTTCGATTTTTGGTCACATTTCTCTGACTAAAAAATGACTAATGATTTTTCTGACAAAAAAAAATTAAAGTTAAAGAAGCTTTTTTCACTTAGATGGTGTCGTTATGGAAGAATGATTGAAAGTGTTTGATATATCTTAAGAATAATTTTGATTTTACGTATGAGATAAAATCAAGAATAGCAGAATCTCGAATTGGAATTGTTATACCATTCTGCTGCGATCATATATAGATGAGACATCCTATCTCAAACGAATAAGTTGTTTATGTTACAAAACTTCATTGTTGTAGTATTCTTTGAGTAAATCAGATATATTTTTTTAAAAAAAAGAATTGAATTTTATCCAATATCTATCGAAACTTCCTTTCTTCTTAACTCGAAATTTTGAATTCTTGTGTAGTTTTGTTTAATTTTAACTAAAAAATGAGGATACAGAAACTATCAAGGCAAATGCTCTCTTCTTTTGCTGTTATTGACGAGTTGATAAGGGGGATTCTACAAAAAAGGGACTCTTTTTTAAATGGCAATGATGAAAATTAACTACACATTGACTATAATGATGCGTAGTACTTAAATAACACATTTTTTGTTTATATTCGATGGAGATAAGAAAAAGGATTAAAAAAAAGAGCTATACGAGCAGAAAAATCGGTGTAACAGCTCCAAATCGAGACTCAGGATCATCCCATACAGAAAATCAACAAATCCCTAAGATTATTGGACTATGTTTCAAAAAGCGTGATATTTGTATCCTTTGTATTTATTCAATTTAATTTTCATTGAGACATTTTTGAAAAATAAACTACTAAATCCTGTACATACTTTGAAATTCTACAAAATAAACTATTAATGGCACTTGGTTGCACAAAGAAAGAAACGACTGAAGAAAAAAAAAAGATCGGATCATATTTGGATTTAAAGTTGTCTGTATCATAATTCCCCCTTTAAAGTACGTTCTAAATATTTTTTCATCTTCTTAACACTAACATAAATAATAATTATTATCAAAGTTATGATTTACTGCGAGTAATTTCACTTGGTAGCTCAAAAAAAAAGCAACGAGTGAAAAAAAATGATCGGATCATATTTAAAGATCTGAAGTTGTCTGGATCATAGTTCCATTCTTAGTTGACAGAAAAGAAAAAAAAGTGCTTTGTATCAAATTAACGATGCATTTACAGCTGAAAATTATTTTTAGGTACATACAAAATACAGAACAGCCAAGAGGATTTAACCCATAGGTAAGCCAAACAAACTTAACCCTTTTTTGTTGAGAAGTATTAGAAAATTTAGAGCAACTAGTACTTCTTAACATATTTAATTTTTATAGATAAATTGGTAACTAAAAGGTTTTGTTTCATGTAACCCTGTGTGATTTATCATTTATTCATATCAATAATTGCGTGATCACCTGCTTTTGAATGCTGGAGGATGTATTTCTTTTTAAGTAAGAAATAAATGAATTTTGAGTCTAAACTGCCCTATTTCATCAGATTATACAGAAAATCCGATTAAGAAATTTTATCATAAGATGTAAGTTTTCCAATTTTTTCTAAATAAATATAGATGTTTACTATAAATTACACTCATAAATTACCCACACCCACAATTAAACATAAACTACAAAAAAATTCCTCTTTAAAATCATCCTTTTAAAAAAAAAGCGCCAAAAACAAACTCGTCTCAGTTTACAAGCCTACACCTAACGTCAAAAGCGAAATTCAAAACATAAAGAAATGAATCCCTTATAATTGCTCATTCTTTTGACTTTGAAAAGGGTCATAAAAATGAAAATGGACTTTATAAGACCTCGTGCCGTACCCACTCTGCTTTATTATTACCTTATCTAGATGTTGACTCCAGATAAGGATGATATGATGAACTCTCCTTATTAAGTTTTCGTAAATTCGAGAATGCCTGTGAATATTAATAAACGAGAGAAAGTTTCAGTAATTTGGGATTGAGGAACACCTTTTGTGGAGTTTTATGGGTTTTAAATGTAAATATTCTTTGTTTGTGCGTAGATTAAGTCTATGAATTGATGTTTTACAATTTGAAACAGATGAGAACTGATTATTATTTATAGCATTTGTAGGAGAGTGTAAGGATGATAAAAGATAAGTAGGGAATTGGGTGAATTACAAATTTTCTTACCTTTGACACTAAAGCCTTAATATTTTTATGAATTTCATAATTCACCTATTGTGTTTTATTCTAAAGGTAGAAAAATGTGTATGTTTTGGCGGGAAAAATTCTGATTGTCGATGGAAAAAATCATTATTTCTGAAAAACGTTCCATGTTAAAGTTCTTCAAAGTAGTGAACTACAAAAGTTATTTTTTCCAGCTCGTTACAAGACAAGAAGTTTTCAAAACTGCTGTGGTTATTAATAAACGAGCTTTAGGGAAGTTTTATGGCTTTTAAATACAAATGCTTTTAGTTTGTACACTTTAATTCACTGAATTGATGTTTTTCAATTTGGAAACAGATGAGAATTGATTACTCTTAATAGCATTTGTGAGAAATTATGAGAATGATAAAAGGTAAGTAGGATAATAGGTGACTTACAAATTCCCACACCAGTTGCTTTTTATCCTAGTTAATATTTTTGAAATCTTCCATCATTTTTACAATATATAAATTAAAGGCAAAAAGAGCTACTCTAGTAGTGGAAACATGTTTTGGAAACTTTTTTCTTCGGAGCAATGGAATATATTAAAATTCTGAAAAATGTTCTTTCCTTTCAATCAGTCAATCGTAAAAATGATTTTTTTCACAGTGACACAAAATAAAACTACTATTGATTACCGCATTTAGATTTAAAATCTATATAAGGTTGATATCATGAACTCTCCGAATTCTCGAATTTTCGTAAATTCGAGAATGTTGTGAATATTGATAAACGAGAAAAAGTCGCAGTAATTTGCGATTAAGGAACATCCTTTGTTGAGTTTTATGGGTTTTAAATGTAAATATTCTTGGTTTGTGCGAACATTAAGTCTCAAAATTGATGTTTTTCAATTTGAAACAGATGAGAATTTATTAATTATTTATAGCATTTGTAAGAGAGTGTAAGGATGATAAAAGATAAGTAAGGTAATGGGTGATTTACAAATTTTCATATCTTTGACGCTAAAGCCTTAATAATTTTAATGAATTTCATAATTTGCCGATTGTGTTTTATTCTAAAGGTAGAAAAATGTGTATGTTTTGGCGGGAAAAATTCTGATTGTCGATGGAAAAAATCATTAATTCTGAAAAACGTTCCATGTTAAAGTTCTTCAAAGTAGTGAACTATAAAAATTATTTTTTTCCGCGCGATACAGAAGAATAAGTTTTCAAAAATGCTGTGATTTTTAATAAACGAGCTTTAGTGAAGTGTTATGGGTTTTAAATGCAAATACGCTTTGTTTGTACGTACTTTAATTGATTGATTGACGTGGAATTGATGTTTTTTAATTTGGAAACAGATGAAAATTGATTAATCTTTAAAGCATTTCTGGGAAATTATGAGAATGATAAAAGATAAGTAGGATAATAGGTGACTTCTCACACCACACTCGAATATTTTATTATTTTTATAATTTATAAGCAAAAAGCAAAAAGTGCTACTCTATTAGAGGAAAGAATATGCATGTTTGTGGAAATGTTCTACAGTGGGGTATAGGAATAAATTAAATTCTGAAAAATATTCACTGCTTTTCCACCAGTAAATTGGAAAAATGAATTTTTTCAAAGCGAGACAAAATAAAATTGCGATTGATTACCTCATTTAGATTTAAAAGCTGAATAAGAAAGATTGCGAGAAAGTCACTGTAATTTCCGCGTGAGAAACACTTTTTGTAGGTTTTTTTCAGTTTTAAATGTAAATATTCTAATTTTGCGCATAAATTAAGTAGCTGAATTGATATTTTATAATTTTGAATCAGAGGAGAATTTATTAATCTTTGGAGCATTTGTAGGAGAATGTGAAAAGGATAATTAGAGTTACGGATGACTCACAAATTCCTATATAAGTTATTTTTGCCTCTGAAACCTTAATACGTTTATGCGATTTTTATAATTTATCGATTGTGCACGATTCTAGCTGCGAAAAAATTAGTATTGGGGAAAAAAATCTGTGAGTCAATGGAATAAACCAAATTCTAGAAAAAAGTTCTTTATTAAAAGTTCTTCAAACTAGATAGCTGTAAAAATTATTTTTTTCTATAGCAATACAAAACAAAATAACGATTGATAATCCTATTTAAATTTTAACTGGAGATAACGTCCTTATGATGAATTCTTCTTATTAAGTTTTCAAGAATGCTGCGATTATTAAATAATCAACAAAAAGTCAAAGTAATTTGTAAATGCTGTTTTCAAGAATGATGCGATTATTAAATAATCAACAAAAAGTCAAAGTAATTTGTAAATGCTGTCTTCAAAAATGCTGCAATTATTAAATAATCAACAAAAAGTCAAAGTAATTTGTAAATGCTGTTTTCAAGAATGCTGCGATTATTAAATAATCAACAAAAAGTCAAAGTAATTTATAAATGCTGATTTCAAGAATGCTGCAATTATTAAATAATCAACAGAAAGTCACAGTAATTTGTAAATGAGAAACATCTTTTATGGAGTTGTACTGGTTTTAAATGTAAATATTCCTTGTGCGTAGATTTAGTCACTGAATTGAAGTTCTTCAATTTTGAAACAGATAAAATATGATTAATTTTTATAAGATTTGTAGGATTGTGTTGATTGTAGAAGTAGAGTAATAAGTGGTATATAAATTTTTATTTTTACCTCTGATGTCTTCATATTTTTCTGTTTTTATAATGTATCAAATGTGGGTTAGTCTAAGATCGAAAAAAAAGGCATGTTTTGGAGGAAAAAAAATTTTACGAGTCCATAGAATATATTAAAAGTCCTAAAAATAGCTCCTTATTAAAAATTCCTTCAAATAATGAATTGTAAAAATCACTTTTTCCTTAGTGATGCAAGGTAAAAGGACGATTGATTACTTCATTAAGATTTAAAATCTAGATAAAGTTGCCATGATGAACTCTTCTTACAAAATCTTCGTGACTTCGAGAATGCTGTGATTATTAAAAAAAAAAGAGAAAGCCACCGTAATTTATGATTGAGGAACACCTTTTGTTGAGTTTTATGGGTTTTAAATGTAAATAGTCTCTGTTTGCGCGCACATTAAGCCACTGAATTGATGTTTTTCAATTTGCAAACAGATGATAATAAGTCTTTTTATAGCATTTGTACAAAGATTATGAATATGATTAAAGATAAGTAGGGTTATAGGTGACTTACAAATTCCCCAGCCAGTTATGTTTTCCCCTATTTAATGCATTTGTGATATTTTTATATTTTTTCATAATTTATAAATTGTAACCATTTATATATACATATTTTGTCTGTGGTACAAATGAAAGAAGTACCTTATTATAAAGTAAGGTACATTTATAATTTTTCCAGAGCGTTTAAAACGAATAGACTATAGATTACCTGATTTAGATTTTAAAACTAGATAAGGTTTATATGATAAACTCTCCTAGTTAAGTTTTCGAATGAATATTAATAAACCAGATTTCGTTATGAATATGGATAAACCAGAGAAAGTGACGTCACCATAATTTGCCATTAAGTTTTATTGCTTTAAAATTTAAATATCCTTTGTTTGAGAATACTTTAAGTCGCTGGATTGATGATTTTGTATTTTGTAATTCTTTTTTCCTTTAAATTTCTATAGTTAGTTTCAGTTGTTTCATTATTCTTTTCTTTCACTTTTATATTTAATTTATTGAATCTTTTTTGCTTCATTTTCAAGTTATTCAAAATAACCTCATTTTATCATCCCCAAAACATCTTTAACCTTTGTTTCAAAACGAAGATCGATATCTACAAAGAAGAAAATCAAATGATATCTCTAACTTTCAACGATCCACCCTTTTTTTTATTCCACCTAGCATCAGCTTCTATGTCTATGAAAACCTTAGTGAGATTAATCTTTAATCACCTTCTTTATTCTATTATTTTTAAAAAATCTTTTACTTTTATTCTTATTCTTGTTATTTATTCTTACTTTTTATTCTTTATTCTCATTCCTTTTTTTAAAAATTCTTTTTTCATTTTTCAGTGCTTTTATAGCATTAAAATGTTTTTAAATATCGATCGAAATTAATCGTTCATATTATAAAATATTTATCAAATCCCATGGAAAACTCTTTCTTTGCGATGTAGCACGCGAACCGGTGGTTGGAGAGAGTTTTAAAGTAGACAATCAATTTCACCGTATCTTCGAACGTATGTATACAAATTCGGTGCGGATTTGCTTAGAATTGTGGATTGGTACAAAGTGCATACACACACTTACATATAAACATTCTGCTTTATTTACAAAGACTTACTATATTGTTACTATTTTTTCTTTTTTCTTTTTCATTTTCAGGTTATTTAAAATAACGCCCTTTCAGTCAACAAAAACTTTTATTATCACCCAACAAAAACTTTTTATCTTTGTTAAAAAAGAAAAACTGATCGAACTGAGATAAAATCAATCAACCCATCATCGCCTAGTTAGAAAACCATTACTATTCTGCAATCATCTTATTATTATTATATTATTATTAAAGTAAATTTTTATTTGTATTCTTCATCATTATTGTTAACGTAACTCTTTATTCTTTATTCTTATTCTTTATTCTTATTCTTTATTCTTATTCTTTATTCTTATTCTTATTCTTTATTCTTATTCTTTATTCTTATTCTTTATTCTTATTCTTTATTCTATTTTTTTTTTTTTTAATTCGTTATTCTAAATCCCAATTCTTACTCTTTTTTTCTTATTCTTTACTCTTAATTTCTGCAGATAATTTCCTGCATAGAAATTTTTTTTAATGTTCTTTCTTTCTCAAAATTGATTTGTTGCAACCTTTTTTTCCCCTTTATTTTCAGACTGTTCAAACCTTAGCTATCAAGGTTCAAACTAAAGGTCTTTATCGTCCAACAAAAACCTTTCACCTTTGTTTCAAAACAAAAACAGATACCTACAAAGAAGACAATCAAACGATATCTTCAACATTCAATGGACCTCTCCATCTTTTTCTTCCTCAATTGTGACGCATCACCCCCTAGGTAAATGAAAACCATAGTGGCACCAGTGACACCACTATGCATCAATATGCTTCACGCACGTCTTTTCATAATGAAGTTAAACGTTCCCTTTCAAGGGGTGGGCTAGCATCTATTTTTTTAAAAGTGTGTCTACAGCTCTTTTTCAACCGTCGCCAATTCACGCCACACAGAAAATATTCGTATGAGTGTGTATATAATTCTTTTTTTCCTCACCCACGTCTGGAGTTGTCAAATGTCCAGCATCATCCATTCTTTCACGGTTTCTTTTCCTGAAAGATTTTAAGAAGAAAAAAAGATATGAAAGCTGTGAAGTGCTTTTTGAGTCTTGAAGTTGAAGTAGAGAATGGGTAGGATAGGGAGGGGGATATTTTTAGTTGGACCGCACGCGTTGCTGCTAATGTTTAGTTTGATATATGGGCATAAATGTGTTTTTCCAGACACTGTCAACAATCCGAGAAATATTCGTATTGATAAAGTGTCTGGAAGATGGGAGTGTATTTTGAATGCAGACGATTCTAAAATATTCTGGAAGTTCTATTTTTATGAACTGAATAATAGTTTCTGACACGAGCATTTTATATGAACTGCAGAAAATAAAATTCTAAATTTACAAATAAATAAATCAACAATATTTACGGCAAACTAAGACGGACACTGTATGAAGGGAAATTTAACCTGAATTAAAAATTTTCAAACGTGCTAGAAAACCCTATAATCAATGGTTTCAATGGCTAACACCCGGAATTTGCCAATGCAGAGCAACAAAATTTATAAAGGAAGTAAAATGGAAATTTGTTTAAGGCAGGAACGTTTCCCAGATTTGTTTTATTTCTTAATTTCAGGGAACTTATATGTATTGCATAACTTATATGTATTGTTATACGTATATGTATATGATCTTTTATGAATTTTTTACATATGTTTGTATGTTTATTTGGAGCACTGATGACGGATTTTGTGCTATTTAGTTTAATACCTGCTGCCTAGTTTAATAATAATACAATAATATAAAAGAAGGCAATGACAATGATAGTTCAGATTAAGAAGTGACGGATATATTGATAGCGTAGAGAGTTTTCAAGACACTTTAAATTTAACGCATTATATTTAGTTCAAAAAAAAAAAATAACAGCTTTATTGGTTTTGTAGAGGCCGCTAATAAAAATGTGACACTAAATCTCTAAGATTTTAGGCTATATAGATCTAAAGGCTCAAATTAATGGTAAAAAAATAGCAAGTCCATTATTTTTAACCAGAACCTTTTTTTCTAATTTAGAATTTCACATCAATTTAATATAAAACAAGGGTTATATAACTATAATGAAAATGTTGAATTCATATGCGAAGCGAAAATTAAATACAATCCTATTTTTCAAAACAATATAAAACAGGGGTTATATAACTACAAATAAAAACGTTGAGATCACATGGAGAGCGAAAATTAAATACAATCCTATTTTTCAAAACAATATAAAACAGGGGTTATAGAACTACAAATAAAAATGTTGAGTTCATATGGAGAGCGAAAATTAAATATAATCCTATTTTTCAAAACAATGTCAATCAGAGCTCTTAAATAATATCATAAAATTCTTAAATCGTGGAGCCAACATGGAGCTAAAAAATAAACAAATACTTCTACTTAATATAACAATATTTTAACTTTTTATTTCAGGAAACTTAGTAATAAAATTACATCAACAACAAATCCGATGACTCTTTGTTTCTGAACTTCATGAAATAAAATGTTTATCAGGAAAATCTTTAAAAACTACTACTTAACTTTCACCCGATGTAATACATACAAGCGCAGAATTTAAAGTATAATAAATTTAAACAAGAATAGTTCTTAACAGACTCATCTCCACATGAAAAGATACAAAAGAAAAAAAATGAAAGATAAAACTGTTAAAAAGAGGAAGTCCCGTGGTTTTTGGGAGAATAAAACAGCCCATTTAACCACCCTCATCAGGAGGATTAAGTAATATTTGTCAGATATGGCGCAAATTATTTCACTTATAATCTGCAGTCAAAGCGGAAACCAGTAAAACTTTTTAACTATCTCCTTTATTAACTATTCTTTTTTTAACCCTATCCTATGGATTCATCGCCAAAAGGTCCCTACTTCCCGCCAATTAAAATGCATGTAGAGATGATGATTTCCCATAAAATCTGATAATGACGTGATTTAATTGCGAGGGAGAATCCCTATAGTTCCATCCATGACGTTATGCAATATTCGAGGGAATGATTCGGAATATATGCACGCCATTAGCACATCCTTCCGTTCGATCCCTTCATCCCCATTCACAAATATTTATGACCTAAAATTTTATGAATGAATGATAGTAGTAATAGTAGCCTCTCCGGATGCTGCATTACGGTCAAGTGTTACAGGAAACACCGTCACAGTTTCTTGCACTAGAAACAATAAGTCACCGTTCTAAGTGGCAAAGACGGAAGAAAATAATAAAATTTGTGATGGTTATTTTTTTCCTCTACGAAATTGGATATGTCAGATTTTTTAAAAAATTAGACATGTGTAAAAAGAATATATGCTTCCATTGTGCTGGGTGGCTACCTTAGCTTGACCGAAACGGTTAAAGGTGACCTATGTGTTTGGTCAAGCGGCTAATTAAAAGCAGCTGGTCTTGGGGTATAAGACTGAGAAAAAGTAATCTAAGACCATTACTTAAGGTCTTTTGTGCAATAGAAAAAAAAAAAATTAAGAGCTGCATCTTTTCTGCACAATATTTTAAAGAGGCGCAGAATAAGGTTCGATTTCCGTATCCAAAAGTAACCAAAAAAACCTGATTTCCGTACGTGTTTGTTATGTTGTAAATAGAAAAGAAAAGCTGCTATAACGGAATATATTTTTCGGATACCATTGGTTTCACAAAATATTTTTGATTACCTTTTCCCTGTTTTTTCTGAAGAATTTAATATTCTTTTATAAACTCCAATACTGAAAAACCTTTATTGACCTTTGTTCCCTGTTTGAAAAGTACGAGCATTAGAAATTTAGTTTGAAAAAAAAAAATCAGTCATATTATCCTGTATAAAATAATTTTAGAATATTTAACTCTTATTCACTTCGGTTTTGTTCGAATTCGTATTAATATTCTGCTTGTGCAATGTGTCTGATTAACTAATTTTATTTTAAGAAACATTATAAATATGCATCCAAAACTTTTGATTCTTGCTTTAGATTATACCGCAAAGGTAACTTAACTGACTCATATGTGTATCACATCTTACTGTATAATTATAAATTTTAGATTAGCTGAATAACAAATTACACCAAGTAGTATAAAAGAACGTTCTTTGTGTTTCATTTCACCAGGAACTATCCTTGTGTTGTGCTCTAGTAGAACACCACTTTGGTGAAAAGTAGTTGCCACCACTTTTTGCGTTCAGATTCACGAAATTTTTTGCATTGTATAAAAAGACAAGGCTTTCAATTAACATTAAAAATTTCACTTAAGTAACAATCATTAAAAACTAGCTTTAATATCAAAAAACGAACAAAAGATATGAGAATACTTTTTAGGAAATTGCCAATCTTAACGTATATTAAATCAGAATCAATTTACACATATTCACATTTCCATCTACACCATTCAGAAGTTTGGAGCGTTTTTAACCATGATATCCTTCAAATTTGCTGCAATCTTAATGCGGTACTAAATCAAATATTGTTATTATGAAAATTATTAATACTCGAACTTGATTACATGATATTGTGCCTTCATTTTGGTAACAGTATTCTTCGTATTATTGTTCAAATTTGCTCCAACCTTAATTCTCTGCAAAGAAAGCACCTTATTTTTATGAAAATTATTAATTACTTAACTTGATTACATGATATTTTAATTTCATTTTAGCTGTGGAATTTTTCATAATATCTATCAAATTTCTCGCAACCTAAGTGTGATACTAAATCGAAATCTTATTACTAAGAAAATTATTAATTACTTAACTTGATTACATGATATTGTAATTTCATTTCAGCTGTGGTATTTTTCATAATATCGATCAAATTTGCCACAACCTGAGTGCGATACTAAATCGAAACCTTATTACTAAGAAAATTATTAATTATTTAACTTGATTAAATGATATTGTAATTTCATTTTAGAGGTTGTATTTTTCATAATATCGATCAAATTTGCCACAACCTGAGTGCGATACTAAATCGAAACCTTATTACTAAGAAAATTATTAATTACTTAACTTGATTACATGATATTGTAATTTCATTTTAGAGTTTGTATTTTTCATAATATCAATCAAATTTCTCACAGCCTAAGGGAGATACTAAATCGAAAATTATTACCAAGAAAATTATTAATTACTTGACTTGATTACACAATATTGTAATTTCATTTTAGCTGTGGTATTTTTCATAATATCGATCAAATTTGCCACAACCTGAGTGCGATACGAAATCGAATTTTATTGCCAAGAAAATTATGAATTGCTTAACTTGATTACATGATATTGTAATCTCATTTTAGCTGTGGTATTTTTCATAATATCGATCAAATTTCCCACAACCTAAGTGGGATACTAAATCGAACCTTATTACTAAGAAAACTATTAATTACTTAACTTGATTACATGATATTGTAATTTCATTTCAGCGGTGGTATTTTTCATAATATCGATTAAATTTACCACAGCCTGAGTGCGATACTAAATAGAATCTTATTGCTAAGAAAATTATTAATTACTGCATGATATTGTTACTTCACTTTATTGGTGGTATTTTTCATAATATAGATCAAGTTTGCCGCAAGCTGAGTGCAATATTAAATTGAACCTTAATACAAAGACAATTATTAATTACTTAACCTGATTACATGATATTGTAGTTTCATTCGAGCTGAAGGGATGGAAGGAATACTTTTTATGGTTGGAGCGAATTTCCATCTTACCATGGTTCAAAGTTGAACTTTATTTTCTGCGTGTACACGTTTACTCAGAATTTTCTGTCATAATCTGGGATTCCACATAAATGAATAACATTACATCCGGAGGATATGAAATTGATGAACTCTGGTTTAAACTTTATCAAAACGTGGTAGTGTCCAATACATCCAAAAATATAATAAATAATTTCCTGTTAGTTGTCTGTCAAATGCTTGCAACCCAAAAGAGAGAAGCTAACAATTTCCTGTGCATGCGATTCTTCAACTCTTCTCTTTTATTAAAACCATCCGAAGAATCATCGGAATAGCGTGAGAATAAGAACACACTGTCGATAACAATGGCGACACTCAGAATAGCAGGGTGTCGACACGTGTTATGGAGGAGTTAATAACAAGGGGAAATGGGCATTCCCCTTGTTATTCGCACGACAGAGCAAGAATCAATATTTTTAATCACCCAGGCATGAGGTGAAAGCACGAGAACTGCACGTTCGATTCCGGTGATGTTAATGAAGATGTTTCATCACGGCGATGCGACAAGTTAAATTAATTACGATCACGAACTGAGGAAATGAGTTTCGTTTTGTCACTTCTGGTGAGTGGGCGTTGACTGAGAATTTAGTCAAAAGAATTTTAGAGCACGGTGAGCAATGAGGATTCGTTGATGGACCAGGGTGAGAATTAGCATTGTAAAAAAAAAGGGAAGGAAGATGCAATAAAAGTGCAAATTTTGGCGGATGTTATAAATTAAAACTGTCAACAGGTAAAAGGTCTTTTAATTAAAGTTGTAATGCAGAACGCCATAAGCCGAAAGCTGCAGAAAGGAGTAATAAAAAAGAGCTGATTGCTTCGGCTGATAATTAACTTCCTTCGATTTATCTGTTAGATAAGTTAACTACAGTGTTTTAAGTGAAACAACAGTTGAATATCTGTTTAAAATCGCAACGTTCCAACGACAATTTTGGAAATATTAAGAATCTTTCTTGCTAAAGTTATACATTAGAGCAGTGTTCCCCAACCCCCCGTCCGTGGATCAAATGGTACCGTGTCGCCCATTTCATTGAAACTGAATTTAAATTCCTAGGTTTATACCTCAAATTAAAAATATCTGTGTTCCATTTAAATTTTATTTATTAAAAAAAAAGGTCTTTATTAAAGAAAAAGGTATTTATTAAAATTTATTTTACATTCTAGTAAGTTAAAACAATTTATATTTATTTTTTGTCGTAACTCTATTTTATTTTGAAGCATTTTTAAATACAATTAAATTAAAATTATTAAATCAAAATNGTTCTTAATTTTTGCTACCCCCAGTGGGCAGCGGAAAAAATTATCAAACGTTGACAGGTTCGCGGTGATAAATAGGTTGGGGAACACTGCAGTAGAGAATAGAGGATGCTCCTAATTTTCAATATTTTAAATAGTTATTGGGCTTGGAGGAATGGTAAGCCATATTTTTAATTTGTTCAGGGGAACGTTTTACGAAAGCATTTTTGGTGAAAAACACAACGATTTGCATTTAAGAAATATTAAAATATTTCTTAGTATTATGCTGTTATCTTGTGGAAATTCTGCAAGCTTGTTATCATTGTTTTGTTGCACAACTGTCTTGTTTAGATCTTCTGGAAACAAAACTAAAAAATTATTTTGTTTAAGACTATCGCGTTTGGTAAAAGAATATGGCTTATCACTATTTTGCCTCAACCTCAATCCCTTAATGCTCAATGCTCAAAATAAAAAAAGGACCACACTGAATAACTTTTGATCTTATGATCGGATCTTTGCCTTCTAGAACTCAATCTTAAACGGTTTGAGGGGTTGACTTCAAATATGTTAATTAATTAATTCAGACGATATTTTAAGTTACGAAATCTAACATAAAAAAGTGCGTCATCTGAATAAGCATTTTTTCGACAGATTTTTTTTTTGTCGTGGCAAACTAAATATATTTTTTAAGTACATAACTGTAGTTATAATGCGAAAGAAATTATATAAAATTTACAAAATAAGAATACTTTTAAAAAATAGTGCAAATATGAAACTAAAAATGTTTATATTTTTTAAGAGCAAGGTTTTTGCAATGATGTCATAAATTGATTATAATACGTTTAAAAATATGAGTTGTCAGCAAACAAACAAATAAATAAACTAATAAAAACTATAATAAGGATAAAGTATATAAAAAATGTAACTGCATGTACTGTCAAGAAATTTAAAATTCATCTACATTAATGGGGGCAACTATTTACCATTTTTTACAGTGCATATGGAACTTCCTATGTAGCACTTTTTGCCTTCAAATTAATCACTTCTGTACAGTGAGCACTGAACCACGGATTTCGATAATTTTAAAAATTTCTATTAATGCCCTTAAAAATGCAAAAACTATTCTTCAAAATGTAAAAAAAAACGTCATTAATTTTTTTTAAAAAAATGTCCTAATATTTAAATAAAAATACTAAACGAAAACAATGTTTTCGTATTTAAAATTACTTTCCTTCATATAAAAATAAAGCAATGCAATAAATGTTCTACTTTCATTACAGTTTGAAATAATTGTTATATACTAAAATAACAAAAAATGAAAACATATTGACTCCTGAACTGTTTGCATATAAATATTAATGACCACGGAAACTTCCAATATTAGTTGATGTCAGAATTACGTTGGATAATTAAATAACAGTTTCTTTCAATAGAGGACAATAATAATCTTTTTACTGGTATTATTCTAAACCAGTGAATCTCAACCTTTTTTTTGTGGCGGCACACTTTTAATGATTTCGAAATTTGACGGCACACAAAGAAAAAAATTAGTTTAAAACTTGTTTACTTACCTATAATACACTGTGTTAAATAGTCTGTGATAATAATTTTGAATGTGAAATAAAATAATATGTACTACAAAAGCACGTTTATTAAGGGATTAATTATTTCTTTCGACTAATTTTTTATTAGTTAGTAACAGTTATTTTTCTTTTCTTTTTATTGCAGATTATTAATTGTTAGCTTATTTTTTTGTTAGTTATCCTTTGTTAATTTGTATTGCATAGCTTACTTTAATGATTAGTTTTTATTTCAGTTTTAAAGTTAATCTTTAGCTTGCTTTCCTTTGTTAATTAATAATTTTAATAATCATTCAATTTCCTACTAGTTTCAACATTTCTTGAAATTGTCAAAGACAATTTAAACACTTCCTTCTTATTTTAAGATTGTCAGAGACAAGACAATGGCCGACAAAGATGTTCACACGGTTAAAGCATGGAAAAATTATAAAATGCGTATATTTATATATATATATTATATTTTATATATATACACTTTTCTTTAATTTAAACTTTACTCGTAATAAAAAAAAGCATTATAATTTTTATTGTATCATTTCTAATATTTGGCGGCACATTTTAAGAATTTGGCGGCACACAAAAGTGCCGCGGCACAGTGGTTGAGAATCACTG
>NC_092212.1:21934307-21957154 GCF_043381705.1 Parasteatoda tepidariorum
AGATCAACTCTAAGACTACGAAGCTGAACATTCATAGTTTTAAACTCAAAATTGGGTCGACCGTTCAACGCTAGTTTTAAAATAAAGAAAAATCGAAATTGCAAGAACTATGATGGTTCAGGGGATAAAGCGTCTTCGAATCCCAGTGGTAGCTATTTGATACGAATTCAGCTCTCGGGGTCCACACGATCACAATACTGACGCAAAATATTCTCAATGATAGAAGGATCTTAGGTTAGAATTCCCTTGCTGATGAGCTAACCGTGGGAGGTTTTCGTTGTTTTCCTCACCGTGTAACGCAAATACGGGTCAGTTCGATCCAAAAGTTCTCCACGAATGCTAGTTTGTACCAATGCTTGATCCAAGTGTTCCCCTGTCCTCTGAATTGGATTCAAAATTACTAGGCTACGGATTTAAACATCGATAGTCGTAACCTCAGACTTTGGTCGGCTGTTCAACGCCGGCTATAAAATAAAATAAAATCAAAACTGCAAAAACTTATCAATACATGCATGCCAATTAATGTATTCAGCAACAAGCTGTTAAAAGATAGCAGGTGAAAATTTGGGAAATAATTATCACAATCCAGTTTGGATAAGAATCTCTGACTTAAATTAGGATGGTAATTATTATAACTTCATTCTTCTATAAACTTCGACATGCCTCTAAACAATTGCTTTCGTTACACAAGAAATAATTTGCTTTTAAAACGAGTTACAAGAAAGTCTGGGTCCACTAAGATCAACTCTGCGTGACAACGTGACCACTATCTTCATCCTGTTGCATGATCGCAAACCATTCATAAGAATACCATCGAATGGCCCTGAAGTCACCGAGCAACAGGTGGTGGTCGCCAATCACTTCATTTCATTGATGAGAAATCTTGTGAATGAAAATTCCTGAGGTGATGGTGATCGAAAACAATGAGAACTTCCACCTGTTCAGAAATTTTAAATCTCATTTTTTATTTTATTTCTGGTGCCTACTGCTGTTCTTCTTCAAGATGCGTAACGAGCGGTCAAGCATTTACAGGAAGGAGACACGTCCCGACACGCCCTGTGGTTTTTCTCTTTTGCAAGTCCACCTTTGAAATTGCCTTGTTCTTCTTCTAAGAAGACGCCCTCTTGTTTAGGCGTCATTTACTGAGACAACTATTCATTCATTTTTTTTTCGAATTGTTATATGTTCGTTTTTAGACAAGCTTTACAATGCTAATGAAGTACAATAAAACCTGTCCTTATATTTCATGAAATGTAGCCGGCATGTTCATTAATGCTGAAAAAAATCTTTTAGACTTATAGAAGGAAAAACTTCAAACCTCTATCAGGATAACTCTCAAATCACAAATTAATTTCATTCATTTTTTTCAAAAGTATTAAAATTGTTAAAGTTTATCAATCACAACAACATAATTAATTAAAAGAGACTTTATACTAAATTTAATATTTTGATACATTTCTTAAGTTAATTTTAATAAAATGTTAAATGTTCGAACACGGTGCAACTTTGAACTTTATGGGCTCTATAAACATCCTCAAATTATGCAGATAATCCGAAGCAACCGACTAAGATGGCTCGGCCATATCTGGAGAGGCTCTGAAGTAAAAATTCTGTAAAAACTCCCTGTAAAAATTGCCACCTTCAAGAACCCTCAGGGGTCCCGCTCTAGAGGTAGACCACCTACTCGATGGCTCAACGACACCGAAAACGACCTCAAAGTCCTAAAACTTAAGAACTTGAGGGGAGTTGCCATGGACAGAGGGAGCTGGAGAAGGCGAGCTGTTGAGGCAGCCAAGGCCTGCAAAAGGCTGTTGCGCTCCTGAAGAAGAAGTTAAATGTTCCAATCTTAGTGTTTCGATCGTACAATGACAGCAATATTTCCTAGTTTATGCAATAAGGCAGCAATCTTGTTTTGAGGAATCTATACAATGGTACTTTATATTCTGAATCCATGTCGAGACGTTATACTAAAATAATATATATTATACTATAATGTGACATAATATTGCCTTAACACTTTTGCATACCCTACTTTAAATTGACAATTTTGTGACATTATAATATAATCTTGCAAACCTTAAAATCAGTTGACGGAAAAGTTGAATTTTTTGAAGATTACGACTACAATTACTTGGTTAATAATGTAGTTAAATATGACTACTTCTTATTTTAAAAAAATTAATGACAACAAACTATTTTCGAATATAGTCCCTACTTCATTGCTTTTAAAAGTCGTACTTTGTTGGAAAACTTAATTTAGGCACGTGTTCAAAATGGTTTGGAATAAAAAATTAGCTTATTTAAACCTAAGGAATTATTAAGAAATATTTATTCATGTTTACATTAGCTAGTTTGTTATGCTGACCATTTTTTAAGAATTTGTTCTTTTAACCTTTAACTTCCTATGTCTTTCTCGACAGCGAGTTCAAAATTTACGAAATGTTAAGAATCTATAAAATATTTGCGATTTCGTTAACTGTTTAATATTCATTTATTTATTTTTTTAATAATTAAAGTACAGAGAAAATATATTCCCTTCCCTTGAAAAAACATCAAGCATTACTTAAGTGTCTCATGAGTATACAGTGCGCAAAATGAAAAATGGACCACCCTGATAAACTTTTGATTTAATGATCGGATCTTCACGTTCTAGGACTCAATCTTAATGGTTCGAAGGAGGTGACCTCATATTTGCCAGTTAATTAGTACATGCGATATTTTAAGTTATGATATCAGACACGATAACGTACTTTCTCTCAAAACTTTTTTCCGTTTTTGACTGTCAAAATATTTGGAGTAGCAGCAATTTGGGAAATATGGTTCCAATAGTTTGACTCGGAGAGCTGTCAAAAATTTGGACCCCTTATTGTTAGTTTTACTTTTTGCGTACTTATCCATATCTCGAGAATTTTGTGAGCGAATTGAAAATTTTTATCACAGGATTAAAAAATTCGTATATCCAAAAATAATTCCACGTGAATTATAATTTTTAATAAATATTTAAATATTATTTTTTACTATATTATTTAATAATAGACGAAAAAATTTGAATTGTAAGATATACGATTTTTTTAATCATTCTAAGGAATGTAATTTTAAATGGTAAAAAAAATAAAAAAATAAAAATTTAACGAAATAGGAGGAATAGTTCCTGACAAATCAAATTTTGAAAAAACCGTATTATGAAAATTCAATTTTTCAGGAACTTTTTTGCCAATTTCGTTCAAATTTTGTATATCGCCATTCAAAATTAAATTTTTTAAAATTATGTAAAAAATTTTACACCCGACAATTCAAAAACTTTTGACTTTTATTAAATAAAATAATAAAAATTAATAAATATTTACGCAAAGTTATATTTAGCATGGCATTATCTTTGGATAAACGAATTTCACAATTGCGTTGAAAGAACTTTCAATTCGCTTAAAAAGTTCTTGATCTATAAGTACGCAAAATTAAATTTAATTATTAAATTAATTGGTAAATTAATATTTACCAATATTTGGACGGTTTATTTTGAAGGTCAAAAATCCGTGCCCATCAACAACAAAAAAAGTATGTTTATTTAGAGAAAGTACGTTATTTTGTAACTTAAAATATCGTAACATTCGACTTCCTAAAAATATCCTTATTTTTCATATGTATCGTGATTTGCCATATTTCTGTAATGAAAAAATTATTAAATAATTGTTTAGTAAACTATTTTCCATAGAAACCATTTTTTAGAAAGACTGAAATAGAAAAATTTCTCAGATTATAATTATTCATTTCAGGCTCCAATCTTTGACGTTATTTATTTTTAGTAAAAAACAAAACAAGGTATCACTTTTTTGCTAACATAAGTCAATCAAGTTATCACATTCTTTTTTTCTTTCAATACTCAAAATGGATTTTTAACACCTTAATTATGATGATTGACGCATTTAAGGAGCGAACAATAGCCTAACTCCTCATCTGCCAGCCACATTCCTTTTAATTATCTTTTAATTGAATCGTTCGTTTAGTGTTATATCTTTGCAGCTTCATTATTACCACTTCAGATAATATCTATATTCTTTTTTAACACAGTAACTTTTCATCAAGCCGCCAAGTACATCAAATGCAAGAAACCGCTTTCTTAAGCTCCAAAGAAGATCTTTTCCTTTATGTCAAAACAACAAGATCTTAATGAAGGTTGACATGAGCTTCTCAAAAATTATTTTCCCAGCCGCGTATGATATCTAAAGCCTGAATCTTAAGAAGCAAGTTACGCATTTGGCGACCTTTTGGCCAATTACTAAACAAAAAAGCAACCTGTCATACTAGACACAATGGTAATACACAAGTAGACGACCGCATTGAGTATATCTTTGTCAACTAAGACACTGCGAACAATCATTTTTAGCCAATTTCCTTTAAGGAGCCAGATGGCGACTTTTCAAAAAGAACAAGCCATCATAAAATCCATGGAAAATAATCCGACACAATGATTAATAATTGGCTTCCTTGGCGAACTGTCTACGGCCCTTTTATTTATTAAGGTCGCCATTCTTTCAAAAAGAGTGATACTTCAACAATAACACATCCATCTCTTAAGGCTAAGGAGAACAATGTGAACCACTCTGTAAATCAATAAGAAGAATTGCAGAGAATGTATTAGCATCTACTTTTTAAAAGTGATTTTTATAATTGAGATATTTCGGGAAATAGTGCATTCTAAAAAGAAATTGTTTATGACTTTCTTGCGAATTGTTTTTTATCGAGTTCAACTAGCCACCAGCTGTTTCTAAGCTATTGTTTTGTATAGTGAATTATGAAACATCTTGATATCTTTATGGCTTTGCATTGATTAAGTTATTAGAGGTTATTATTATTATCTTTTTTTTTTTCAGTTTTTGTCCACAGGGGTGATGCACTGCTTTAAATTATTGTTCTCTTCCCAGCTACTAAATTATAACTTGTTTTTGCGAAATATTATTTAAAGAATAAATTATTACCCGTCATATATTATCGATATAATTTATAAGCAATTGTTTTCTTTCTTCGATTATTATTTATTGCGTGTTATATTTTATTAAAATTTATTAACTAAATTATGTTTTGAATTTCCAAGATGCTTGAGATTACTTTATCAGATTTATGCTAGGAATAGCTGTTGTAGGAGCAATAACAAAATTTTTACTAAAATCACTTTTAAATTTCTGGAAAAGTTGTGAATTTAGTGAGAATAAAGAATTAATACTAGATACATACATATCTTTTCCTGTATTTGGAATGCAAAACAAATAGTTATAATAATTTAATTTCCCTTTCTTAATTTTCTTTTGTGTTACACTTTTTACTTAGCTTTATACTTTTTTTAAATTTCATTCTCGTTTATGTTTTAAAAAATATTGATAACAATTTATTTTTATAAATTATTTTATTTGCATTTTCAAAATGCTTTTTTATGATTTAATAAGTTTGTTACCGTTTAAAAAATATCTGTCCTTTAGTACTTTCATTTTTTTTGTCTTATGCACATCATTAGATCGGTTCTCGATAAAACTTTAAAAACGTTAATTATTATTAAACGACTGCAAAAAGCGGTTTTTAAGTTATTCTTTTATTTTGGATTCAATTTTTGGATTCAATTTTTGGATTTATCCCTTTATGTTTAAACTAACACTGACTAACAGTATATCATAATAGTTCCTTAAGCCCTGTCATAGAGATTCTCACTGACCTGTCAGATGTTTAGTTGGGATGTTTTCATTTCTTTTATTTTATTTTATTTATTTATTTATTTATTTTTTTGAACAAAGTTTTTGTTTCACAAATAGAATCTGAGATCCACAAAAAATAATAAAAGTTAAGCGTAACGGTTGTCCTCATAATAAATGTGGTTTATTTAACGAAGATTTTTTTTTGTTTGATTTGATTTCTTCTTAAAATTTAAGATTTTCAAACAAAGTACTTTTTAATAAGTTCTAAGCATGACGAAATACAAAATTTATAAACAAAATTTATCAATAAATCCTACGAGAATGAAGAAAAATTAAAAAAAAAAAAAAAAAGAAGAAAAGAAGGAGATAAAATTCTGTTAAAAATTCATGGAATGAATAAGTAAATAAAACTAGATTTTAGACAATATGAAGTGAAAATTCAATGCAATATTAAACAATTTAAAAAAGCAACAACTTTGCTATGAGTCTACACGAAAAAATAATTAACTAAAAACTTATAATTATTACTTATATTATTAAATAAAATATCTATTATATTAGTTTATTTAAAATTGTATTATATAATATNGAACGCTGCCACCAATTTATTTTTAGTCTGTAAAGACTTTTAAACTTTCTCAGAAAAGACTAGTAGCTTGCATCTTAAATTATTTATTCACAAGTTAGAGATGCACAAAACAGAAATAAAAACGACACATAACAGACAAAATTTAACCAAGACATTTATCAAAATACCGCCATCATCATTTTTTTTATAATCTCGACTCCACTCTCTTTTGAAACCAACAGAAACCTAAAAGAAAGTTAGTGTGCCATCTAGTGGTCAGTTTCTTACAATATTATTATTATTCGAAAGCTTACGATTTTCATCCGCCTTCTTAAGCAATTTTATTAGAAATTCTTAGAACACATTTTAAGATAAACTTTATATAAAATGAACATAATACCTGCAAAATTTTCCTAGACTATATAAACTAATTTTTTATAAGTTGCATGCAATGTTCTTTTTATTATTTTGACGTACCAATTGAAAAATTGTTTTTTTTTTTTAAAAATTGAATTATTTTATTTTTTAACTCTTTTTGTCATTGGTCTCTGAAAAAATTACACTTTGTTTTTTTCACCAGAAAAACGTTTTAAAAGAACAACTATTGACAAAATAAACACTTGGTTTCAGAAAACTTTAGGAATGCTAATTCGGTGACGTAGCACTGATCCGCATGGTATTGACGTTGATGACTGAACTTGTTAAAATCAATTAAACATTAAGTAACATGCGATGAAATTTTAACAGAATCTTTTACAATTTAATTTATAAGAGTAGCTAATGTTAAACTAATGGGAAAAATCAATTTTCAGACATTTCTCCCAGGAGGAATAATTAAAATTTTTAAACGAATTTTCAGATCAGGGGTTAATATTGTGTCTCGTAGTCGATTTCCGAATTTCAGAACCCTATCGCCAACGGTTCTGGAGTTATAAGAGATTCAAAATAGCATTATAAGAAAAGGGCAGACAAAAGAAAAGATGGAAAAAAATTGAAACAGACAAAATAATGATGATAGAGACAATTTCTAACTAGCTTATTTGAAAAAAAAAGGAGATTTCTCGGGAAAAGTTCTTAATTAACTATAAAATGTTCATTAGTTTTGCCAGTTCCTTGAATTTTGCAGATTTTATTAAATAAACCTTCTTCTCTCACAATCAAAATAACAATTCTTGAATACTTTTTTTATTTTATAACCATCAACAGGCGATCCAATTCTGGGTTTACCACTCCTAATGTTCAATTCCGTAGCCTTGAAATTTTGAACCCAATCCAGAAGACAAGGGAAATCCTGCATCAAGTATTGGGCGAAATTTACCTACGTGGAGGAACTAATCCGCAGTTGCGTTACATAGAGAGGAAAACCACGAAAACCTATCTCGGTAGCATGATGGCAGAGGAGCTCTAACCCATGATCATGATCCGTCTACCACTGAGGATATTTTACGCCAGCACTGTGGTCAGTGTGAGCCGGCTGCGGAATCAGCATTTACCAGCCATCGCTGTGATTCGAACCCGGTTCACCTCATTGGAAAGCGAACGTTCTATCCCCTGAGCCACCATGGCTCTCGAATACTTTTAGAGTGGAAAAACATGTCAAGTGCACTTGGCAACAGACCGTCGTCAAGTAAGCTTAGAACACTTTTTTCCACTTTTGCTTAAAACTCCTAGTGTGGAACAAATATTTTGCGGACAGTTTAAATAAATGTTAGGGATTGCTTCACCAGTTACAACTTGCGAAAAAGATTTCTTTTTCGCAAGAAATAATCTTTATTTTCAACTCTCAAATTGTGTTTATTAAAGCTACTTTATTCCTAGCTATTCAAATTAGGTACGGTTTTTGGATATTAATAATATTTTTTAAAATGTAATCTGGGTTTAATGACTATAGATTATTTAAAGATAACACGATTAATACAACACTAAGACATAGTCTACAAAACCGAAAACTATGAAGGAAATAATAGAATAAATAATAGATCATATCTTGGCATCACTTAATTCTGCTGCAGTCAGTCTCGTTTTTTTATCCATATATTTCGAAAGAAGAATTCCAACTCTAAAGATCTTCAAATTTCACACGAATTGAAAGAAAGTAAATGACGCTTTCAGAATAAAATGACAATTTCGTGACCTGCACCGTACGTGTTCAAATTTAGGTCTACATAATAACAGGGAAGAATCCTCACTTTATGAGTTTAGTCTTTTGCGTATCGTATATAAGTTTATAATTTAAAGTTAAACTATAATAATTTTTCCATTTCTCAAAAAATATCCTTTTTCCTCAATTCTTTTGATGCATTTAGGCATTCCGTTTTGTTTTTTAAAATTTGTATAAGAGATAATGGATTCTCTTAGATTATATTTTTAACCAGTTAATACTTACTGCAGCATACCTTCCAAATTTTGCAATTTTCAAAAAGTTTTTTTCCTTGTTGTAGGGAAATGCAGAATAGCCAGTCTGGCACTACTAATTCTACAGATATTACAAACCATTATAGATATCTAAAACTAATTGCTTTTAAATGTTTAGCAACCACTATTCTATAAACAAAGAGCTTTATACTGTCTGGATGGCAATGTCCAGCCCAACTGTCGTTGTTTCAAATGCCAGTACCAGCAAGCCTGCTTGATAAAAGCAAACTATATTAAGGCAAAAATGAGCTTTTTCTTATTTTCAGTGGCGCCATCTATACCCAAGAATACAACTTCAGCCGCACACACGTCACAACCCGTTTATAGAGCGGACCCATTCATGCAATCATTTATTTATCTACAGATCGCAAGTTTGATCTGAACCAGGTAACGATAAATTTCTAATTCAGTACCCTAGAGGTATTGATTTGTAATTGGAACTTGGAGGATTTTGTGATCCAACAGATTTAATAGGCACCAGTCACCGTTTAATACCCGGGGAGTCCTCGGCTTTCGGAGATCGAACTCACGAACTCTTAGATATGGGCCCAACGCCCTACCTACTAGGCTATCCCGTGCACTATCTGCCTCACTAGAATTTTCAACCATAATTAGCTATCCCGAAAGGGTTGAACTCTTCAATTGTCATTTAACGTTGAAGCATAATGCAATGCGAATTTTCTGCAACCTTGTTTAACATATTACATTGAATAATTTTTCCGTACATGTCGAACCATAACATCAAGTTTAATAAGTACAATAATATCATTTAACTTACCACCATATAAAGATAGCAGGAAATTCAAACTATATTACGTTTTACTAAGTCAGAAATTTCAATCAGTGTATATGAAGCTACAGTTTAAAAACTACATATTATCGCAAATAACTACTAGTCATATAATTTTATGGTATCTGTTTGATCAAATACTAATTCACTAAACTTTATGTATTATATAGCTGTCTACTTTTACGCAGTTTGAGTACAAATGGTAGCAAATTTAATCCTTTTATATTTAATTCTTGTGCTTCTAAATTTATAGTTTAAATACTTTGGCCTACGATCAAGAAATTAATTTTATACCCGAATATATGATGACCATACGATGGTGATTTAAAATTCTGTAATAAAAAATTTATCTGAAATTTGACAATTTCATGGCATATTAGGAAAAGTTTATTATTAATCTTTGTAATCAAGATCAATGCACTACCTTTCAGGAAAATCATCCTCACAAAGATTAAAAATGAGAGGTTACGATACTACCTAATATTTTTCTAAATATTAGGAAGACATAAATGTTTAAGAATATGCATGATAATGCTTACTAAAATCCCGATGTAAAATGTTAATCCATTTATTACGAATAATATAACTGAAAAGTCTTGAGTCACATGGATTGCAATTTTCATTTATCAAAACTCTCTGATGAAATATCTCGTACTAATTGTTTTTGTTGCATGATTAATGATCTAACATCTTCCTTTCAAAAGATCTGTCACACATCGTTGCACAATGCAATTCAGAACGACTAATACTCTTGTAAAAGGGTCCATTTCGTGACAGGCATTTCACCTGCACGAAGGCGTGACACATAACGAATGACAAATACTTACACGATTACAGGAGGTGAAATTTAGGGGGTAAGGACTTATAGAAGTCAAAGGTGTAGATCCCTCTACTATCAGTTGATGCCTCAAACTGTAGAAGAACATCGTTGGTGACCGCTTGTAGGAAAATACTTTTGTTTTTAATAATGGCATCACTGATTTTAAGCAAGTTCTTGATGATTTATAATGTGTGTGTACTCTTTATTTCATAACACACAGGTAAATGTAGCGATGAGGCGTTTTTGTAAGGACCTTATATGGGATATGGTGTCACGCCATCTACGTGATTTGATGTTTTAAACTTAGTAAGTTGGGTTATAAATAGGATGATTAGAAATTAAATGTTAGGTTCAATTTAATCTGAAATTCAAAAATCGAACTAACGTTTTATCTGGTCTAAGAAACAAAAGAACCATATTGAACATTATGTAGGCTTGTCATGGGATTTTAATTCGAAGAACTGTATTGTTACCAGTTTATTTATTTATTTCATAATCGTCGTTAAACAGACGACTCAAATTTTGGGTTTACGACTTCTAATGTTCAACTCCGTAGCGCTGTAATTTTGAATCCAATCCAGAAGACAAGGGAACTCCTGGATCAAGTATTGGAAGAAATTTTGCCTTCGTGGAGAACTTTTTGGTGGAACTAACCCGCATTTGCGTTACATGGAGAGGAAGATTACGAGAACCTCCTAAGGTTAGCCTAACGGCAAAGAGACTTTAACCCGTAATCCGTCTACCACTGAGGATATTTCACGTTAGCACTGTGGTCGGTGCAAACCGGATGCGATTTCGTATCAACCAGCCATTGCTGGGATTCGAACCCGATTCACCTCATTGGAAGGCGAACGCTCTATCCCCTGAGCCATCACGGCTCATTGCTTCCAGTTTGTACAGTAGTTGAGAAAAATTTTACAAACTGGTAACACAGTCAAATCTCAATATTACCAACTCGAGGGGAGACACTAAAAATTTCGCGACATCGAAAATCGCATATTTTGATTGAATATTGATTTAAAAGTAGTATAATATGAATTTATAAAGCTTTTGCCTTAAACAAAATTTATTTTTTCTTAGCTTTTTTTACTTTATTTAATTATACGTTTTACAGAAGTTCTTCAAGTTTCTCATCTTCCTTCTTTGACGATGATTGTACATTGATTACACCCAATTTTATCTTCTAGCTTTTATCAAATCTATCCCAGTTCTACTTCAATGATTTTTGATGAGAAGTGGTTGCCACAATTTTTGGTGTCAAAACTCTCCTGAAATTTTGTTACTAAAGGAAATAATATCTTTCTGACTTCAACACCTCGCATTCACCAAGCGGCATTCACCAATGACGGCTGCACAAATAACATTAAAAAATAACAAATTTTATTCATAAACTTCGCATAAACGCCGTAAACAATTGTATAGTGTATGCGTATAGTTGCCACCATTTTTGGAGTTCAAACTACATAAATTTTTAAGTACACAACCATAGAAATCGTGTAAAAAAATAACATTAACAAAATAACAATTGTTTGAAAGAATTGGTGCGAATTTATTACTAAAAATGTGCTTGTTTTTTAAACGAAATGTTTTTGCAGTGAAGCCAAAATTGATTCTAATGCGCATGAAATGTGTTGTTAATAAATAAGCAAAAGAAATGAATAAATAAAAAAACATGAGAAAATCAAATAAAAAATGTGACTAAATGCACTGTAAAAATTTATTTGGTTTACCTTAACATCAAAAACGGTGGCAACTATACTCCAAAACTCTTTACATTGTAGACTTTTTCTGGTCGTATTTGTTTCAACTATAAAGAAACTATACTTCACTTGTCTAAATATCAATATTGAAAATACATATAGATATATCCTCTTCAGAACTGATATGGCACGCCCAAAGCACAACCTGAAAATTATTTTAAAGAGATAAAATTATTATTTTTAAAAATATACATATTTTAAAGTATTTATATCTATTAAAAATATTTTCACTGCCACTTTCTAATCTTTGCCATTCGATTTTTGTAGAATATTTACAATGTCGCGAATATTCGCTAAGGGTCAAAATTGAAAATTGTGTCTTTCAATGTTGTCTTTATGTTAAATAACGGCTAAGATTCATGATTTAAATTAATACCCATAGATGACGCTGTGCCAATGATTTATTCTTTCTCATATTTTTTTTTAATATTTTTATTCCCTCTTGTGCTGTCCGTATGAAATAAACGTTGTGTTCGTTTCTCCGTACTTATTTTATTTTGGAATCCAAGGATCTTTATAGCACAATATAATACTCTAAGACTTTAATATACTAATACTACTAAACTCTAAGACTTTAATATACTAATACTACTAAACCCTAAGACTTTAATATACTAATACTACTAAACTCTAAGACTTTAATATACTAATGCTACTAAACTCTAAGACTTTAATATACTAATACAACTAAACTCTAAGATTTTAATATACTAATACTACTAAACTCTAAGACTTTAAAATACTAATATTACTAAACTAAGACTTTAATATACTAATACTACTAAACTAAGACTTTAATACACTAATACTACTAAACTCTAAGACTTTAATATACTAATACTACTAAGCTCTAAGACTTTAATATACTAATACTGCTAAACTCTAAGACGTAATGCTGTCCTTAAAATAGAGTGTAAAGAGTTAGTAATAAATTATCGTCTGCTCTTTTAATTTTTTTAGAAATATCTCGAAAAGTGACGAATGATGAGAATCCTTACAGACAAAACCAACTAGACACAAAATTCTGCAAATCAAAAACGAAAATGCCCGGGTTTTTTTCTTTCCAAGTAACCCAACGAATTTACACCACCATTAAAAACTTCTATTACTTCAAAATATGTTATCTAAAATAACTCGCACTCAAAATATATCAACCGTATCCGAGTCAGGCACAAGAATTTATCCACCAACTAAATAACTCTTTCTTCCAGGAAGAGGAAAACTATCTTCTGTCTTCCCGGAATCACTCAGATTATTCCATTTCGGTTTTCTAAGAACAGTTCATCCTTCACTCTAGTAATCAGATTCTTTAACACTATGAACTCTTTTAGCTCTGTTGAGAGTTAAAAAATAGAATCCCATATTCTTGATGGATGGTCTTAATAGCCGCTATAAAGAGTTAAGACAGAAAACAAGCTATCCATGCTGAAACGATGAGTTATGTTATGGGCAGAGTACGTGAGATGTTCCATCGCAGTTGATGAATCGCTGCTAAAAGCTAAAGACAATGTTTTTCTTTGCTGGCTGCTATGAAAACAAATTATTTTTTACTTAATATTATTTATAATAATGTCCTAAATTCATTTTGATAGTGCAACTTAGTATAGATAATATAAGCAAGATTAGTTCCTGATCTTATAGTTCCTAAAAAATCAAATTATTCTTAGTATAAGCAAAACTAAAGGGAAGATTCAACTATGCAATATAGCATAATATAACCAAGACCATTTCTTGATCCCATATTAGGCGGAGCGGAAAGTAATGTCGTTAAATATTCGTTAGTCTTAAAAACCAATTCATTTTTTTTTTCGATTCATTTATGATCCGGCATTGAAAGGTTGTTGCTAACGAGGGTGAATACATTATTGATTAAGAATAAAATCTTGATAACAAATATCAAATGCACCGGAACGACATTACTTTTCGGTCCCCTTAAAAGTTCAAATCTAGTCAAATTATTATTTATAATACTGATATAAATGAAAGAAATCGAAAATTCCTAATTTGCATTCATTTGTCCAATGTAGCATAAAGTGGCATACAATCTTTTACAGACGTATGAACTCTGTTAGCTCTGTAGAGACCTAAAAAATATAATGAATAATAGTCTTGATGGATGGTGTTAATATAGATATCCAAGCCAGAGGCTGAACTATATGACTGAGTGGAATAAATCAATCATTTTTTTCTAGTTTTGTGGTTGTGAATGGCAACTAGTTGTTTGCCCTATTACTATTGGACGATTCGTGTTCCTATTCCAATAAAAACATATTCCTATTGGTCCATCTGTAACTGATTGATCATTTATGGATTGCTAGTGGACATGTAAGTGAGGTGACGTCAGCTTTGACATCTCTATAGACGCCATAAAGAGTTGAGATAATTAGTTCATAAAGAGCGCCAGACTTGATGAAATGCTAAGATTTGACCTAAAGTTGTTCTTAAAGGTAAATTTTAAAAAATCAAAAAATGCAAATTTAAAAACTTCACTGGGTTAAAACGTGTACTACAGTAAGGTGAGTGAAAATAAAATGAGCTTGCGTATTGATCATCGTTCGAAAAGAAATCCAACAGATTCTAAGAAAAGAGATATTATCTACCGAAAAACTCCACGGATTTTCATAAATTCCACGAATGATCATTCAACGTGGAAAATTGTTAGGTCAAATTTTAAAACAAATTATGAATGTTGAAACATAGATGTCAACTTGAAGGAAAAATTTATCGAGCTGAGAAGAAAGTTATGTTCTAGTGCAGGGATGGCGAACCAATGGCACGAGACGCAATATTTTGGGCACTCCACCCATCACAATTGTAATTACACTATGAATTGTTATTACACAAATGTTATTACACTATGAAGCATATGTAACAATTAGATTAAAATTCACAAAAGCAAAACAAAATAATAAACAATTATTAATAAAAAAATTAACAATTAATGCTAAAAAATAATTAATAAAAAAATTAACAATTAATGCTAAAAAATAATTAATAACCATAAAAAAAGAAGCTAACAATAAATAACTAGTAAAAAAAATAACAGTCCTGCTTAAACTAACATCTTACAACCTAATATAAATTATTTGTCATGTAATTTGCAACAACAGAAGTCACACTGATGTTACTTTACGCGTGTAACTGAGGCATGGCACAATTTATTTATTTTCTATGTAAATAAAGAGTTTTGAGTTGATAGTATTTAGTATTATTATTTTCCCAATAATCACGGAGTTAAAATTATTTGACCTCATTAAACAATTTTTTAGAAAAAATGGCACGTTGGTGTATAAAGATTCGCCACCCCTGTTCTAGTGTTTGATTCTTTGTTTAAGTGAACTTGGTATAAAATTATTACCACCAAATAAAATATTTTGGAGCAAAATTTTGTGGAATATTTAGAAAATCTTGATAAAACACCATAAATTTCTTTTCTTTTTTTTTCACATTTTGGTACGTAATATATTGGCGACGTTCTGGGAAACATTCCTAAGGATGATCCGAAGACATGCCATCGCAATTTTGATCCTCTGCAGAGGAGATGGATACTCAGTAGCCCGACGACCTGCGATTGAAATCGAGCACTTTACTGTAGAACAGTTTAACGACGATTGACACCGTGCACCCTTGGTCCCTACTTAGGCTAATCAATGTGATCACCCACCCGCTTATTGACCGCAGTCAGTGATGCTCTACTTCGGTGTTCTACTGGGAACCGTGTCTTTATGATCAGTCCACCACGGGACTTTACATTTTGGACATTTTTATGCGCGAAACATATTGATACTTAGAATCAAGCTAACTTCAAAAATAAAATAAAAATATTTGCGCTATTTATTTTTAGGGAAAAAAAACATTAAGCATTATGAAAGTAATCATTAAATTATATCTATACTTAATAAAGTTCCAGTTTTTAAGCCTGTAAGACATATAGTTTAAAAAAATGATGATAATAATTTGATGAAAGGCCTCAAAGTTAAGATGCTATTTCTAATATTTGCACTCATAGATGAGTTTTTTTCCTAACTGGAAAATGTCTTTTCCCAGAACAGATAACTCACTAGTTTTCTCACAACCGATAAAATTTGGAACAATCGGCCTCGCGGCGGAATCTATAATATCCTTTAATACCTCGATCGTGACTTAAATATCTCTTAATGCAGCTTTTAAAAGATTGGTGGGTGTCAATCGAAACCCAACCCGATACCCTTGCAATAATTTAGATAATAGATCAACAGCAGACCACACACACGGAGGTTTTTTTCCACCCTCCAATCAAATATCGCTTACAACTTGCGTAATATCCATATTAATATCTTGGCAGTAAAAACTTCTAATTGGCGTTTAAAATAACAAGGTTTGACTAAATGCTTCTGTCTGGAATAACGGTCATTGGTTGTCGATCATGTAATAAAGTTCTTTATTATAGTGTTTGATTTATCGCCCAAATTCTGTACGGATAGTTCAGTTAATAAAGTATATTATAGAACTGACAGACATTTGATCCATAACTTGATTTTTTTAAAAATTTTATTGTTTTTCTATATCAGATCCTGGGGAAATTTTTTTTTTTCATGGTCATAGGAGTGGTAAATTTTATTATTTTCGGCTGACATTTTGATTTACGATCGAATTAGCTCCAATAGTAGATAATTTATTGCTAAAATTAATCGTGATGATAACATGTAATTTTATATACTAATTAAAATTAGTTTGAAAATTTAAGCTTGATTTTTGGTTTACATTCTATTTATTTCATTGTGTTATTGTGTATATTTTACTTTATGTTATTGTTTAATTATTATTTTATTAACGACTGAAATTAATTGAAATGAAAAATACAATATTTCGTGTACAAATTAAAATAAACATTGGAGTTTTGAAAGATTATGCTAAATTTTTGATTTTTTTTTTTTTGTTTTGTTTTTATTGTGTTTCTGATTCACATACTGGAGATGTTTTTGTTCTCTTTTTTTCATGACAGTAGGGGCATTAAATTTTATAATTTTTGGCTGACATTTTGATTTACGATCGAATTAGCTCCAATAGTAGATAATTTATTGCTAAAATTAATCGTGATGATAACATGTAATTTTATATACTAATTAAAATTAGTTTGAAAATTTAAGTTTGATTTTTGGTTTACATTCTATTTATTTCATTGTGTTATGGTGTATATTTTACTTTATGTTATTGTTTAATTATTATTTTATTAACGACTGAAATTAATTGAAACGAAAAATACAATATTTCGTACACAAATTAAAATAAACATTGGATTTTGGAAAGATTAAGCTAAATTTTTTAATTTTTTTTGTTTTGTTTTCATTGTGTATCTGATTCACATACTGGAGATATTTTTGTTCTTTTTTTTCATGACCTTAGGGGCATTAAATTTTATTATTTTTGGCAGACATTTTGTATTTGTCTGACATTTTTGGCAGACATCGAAAAATACAATATTTTGTATATGAATTAAAATAAACAATGAATTTCTGGAATTTTATGCTAGATTTTTTTTCTTTTCTTTTTTTTTTATTGTGTTTCTTATTCACATACAGGAAAAAATTTTGTTCTTTTGTTTCATGAATAAACCACAATAACTTTTATTATTTTCAGCTGATTAGTTTTAACGATTTCTGACTAAAATTTTTCGAGATGATAATATGTAAATTTAAATATGAATTAAAATTATCATTAATTGTCTGAAATTTTATGCTTGACACTAACCCTTGACTCAGAGATTAAAAAAATTATTTATTAATAAATTTAAATATCTCCTTAAAACTTCTAAATTCTAGGTATTATTTTAGTTCATATTTATGCTAGTTGATATAATATGTTAATTGATACAATAATTGAAATTAAATTAAAAGTTATTGCAAATTTTGTTATGGACAATAACAAAACACGCTGTTAATAATTTTAAATTAAACATAGATTTAAATATTTCCATAAATATCTTATATTCTAAGTTCCTTTATATTTTTATGTTAGTCTATATAACATATAAATTTATAAACGCAATGTAAGCGAATACTAATTTTCTAAAGTTTTATAATAGGTAATAGAAATTATAGCTCTAGTTTATCAAGTTAATACATTTTCATACTTCTTTAAATATCATAGTTCTAATTATGTTTTTTATTTATATGTAAGGTATATAAGATATAACACATAAATTTATATACGAATTCAAACAAAATGCTAATTTCTTAAAATTTTATAATACGTAAAAACAATTAACCTACTGATAATAATGAAACAGAGAGTTGAATCTTTCTTCAAATATATTAGGCCTTTTATTTTGCTTCATATTTTTACAGAATATAATATATAAATGTATTAACGAATAGAAAGTAGATGCTAATTTTACAAAATTTCATGATAGGTAATGAGAGTTTAAGTAGTGAAAATAGTTTTCAGTTGGAATTGCATTTGAATTTTTCTTTAAGTATCGTAGATTCTAAGTTCGTTTAACGTTTTTATATTAGTCAATATAACATTTAAATTTATTTACGAATTAAAAACTAATTCCAACTTTTCAAGTTGTATAGAAGAACATAACTGGTGTTTCAGCACTTAAAGTGAAAAGTATAGTTGATGTAAGGTATAGTTGCCACGGTTATATATAGTTGCCATATGTGTAAGGTATAGTTGCCTTAATTTTTAATGTTAAGGTACAAAAAAATTTTTTACAGTGTATGTAATTTGAGAAATCAAAAAAAAAAATTTTAACCTATCACCAATTAATTTATATATTAGCTTGATAATTTCTAGAACAAAAGATTTCTACACTTTAGCTGTAGCATGTTCACAAAATAGTGTTACTCATTTTAATATTTTAACTACGTGTATAGTGCGCAAAAAAAGGGGGGGAAACGAATTATCTGTAATAACTTTTGATTTAATGATCTGATTTTCACGCTTAAGGACTCAATCTTAATTGTTCAATTGGGTAACCTCAAATATGCAAATGAACTAGTGCAGGCGATATTTTGCGATTTGAAATCAGTCACAGAAACGTACTTTCGCTGAATAAACATACTTTTTTTCGATGGATTCGCATTTCCCGCAAGATAAAGTGGGTAGCCGCAATCTGGGAAATATGGGCCCCATAGTTTGATCAGGAGAGAGATCCAAAGCGTGGTCCCTTAATGTTAATTTTCCTTTTCGCGAAATGTCGAGAAATTTTGTAGCGAAATGAAAAATATTTTCATGCAATTATAAAATTTGTTTATCTAAAGATAATAATTCCACGCAAAAAAATAAATTTTAGTAAATACGTACTATTTTTTTAAAATTTTATTAAATAACAGTAGAAAGAATTTTGAATCTAAAAGTATACAATTTTTTACATCATTTTAAATTATTTTATTTTACATGGCAAACTCCAAAATTTGAGCGAAATCAGTCGAATAGTTTCTGATAAATCGAATTTTAAGAAAGTCGTATATTTAAAATTCAATTTCTCAGAAACTATTCTCTTGATTTCGCTTAAAATTTGTATTTTGAAATTTAAAATCGTATTCTTTAAAATGATGCGAAAAGTTGTATGCCTTACGTTTCAAACTTTTTTCGACTATTATTTAATAAAATTTTAAAAAATAATAAATATTTATAATCATCAATTTTTTGCATGGATTGTTTTTAATTACTTCAAAGTTTTTAAACACTTGCATCTTTGGATAATCGAATTTAATAATTGTATGAAAATTTTTTTCATTGCACTTAATAAGTGCTCGAGATATGTCGAAATACGTAAAAAGTAAAATTAACTTTAAGGGGTCCTAACTTCGGATCGTTCTCGTAACGTAAAATTGGGGACCATATTTCCCAGATTACTGCTACCTGCTTTATTTTGGGAATCGGAAATCCGAATCCGTCAAAAAAATAAGATATGTTTATATTCAGAGAGAGTACGTTTTTGTTTCAGATTTTGTAACTTAAAATATCGTATGCACTTATTAATTAGCATATTTGAGGTAACCCCCTCGAACATTTAAGATTGAGTCTTAGAACGTAAAGATCCGATCATACTCGATTAAAAGTTATTCAGAGTGGCCCAATTTTTTTTCTTCTTTTTTTGGTGCACTTTACGTAATGAGAATTTCTCGTTACCTGTGAATTCAGCCGGCAGTAGTTTTCATCGTTAAAATTTCATACTTTAATCCATCTTTTGGGGAACTTTGTAACTTAATAACTAAATAACTAAATCAAATGAAGTCATTTAAGCAAAGTAATAGCATAATTCCGCCTTTGAAGTAATTAAAAACAATTAAATTTTTTATGGCGTGAAATAAAAGCGTAAAATTTAATAAAAAGAATATTTTATGTATCTCAATGAAAAAAAATATTTCAGCAATTAATGTGACGGAGGTCATATAATTGAGCAAATTCAGTGGCTATAATCGGAAACAATGATAAAAATATAAAAAAGAGTGAATGCATATGGTATTAACGTTTTACAACTTATTGTGTTTTTATGATATGAAACTAGTAAAAAAATACTTCATCTTAGCTTTCATGAATATTAATATACTTTGTTACAAAAAATAAATGATTAAATTAAATAATGTTGCACTTTCATACAGCTGTTGTAAAAAGGATGTAATTTTGAAAGAAAAAAATTTTTATGTTTGCAACCAGTTTTATTTATAGTTTTTATGCAACTGCAGCTGTAATTTAGGAATAATGTATACATTACGTAAGTATATGTCTAGTGGTTCTTCAGCGAAATGTAGTAACTTTAAACAAAATCCAAATTTAGCCAATAACTATTCTTAAATTTTTTTTTTGTTTTTGTTTTTTTTTTCGTGAGATCTTTCCTTTATAAACTAACTACCTTTAAAATTTACTAAAATAGACATAATTTTTTAAAAAACAGACAGCTTGAAAAGAATATTAGTTTATCTAAAAACGAACCCAATAATATGAAAAGAAAGGATGAAAGTAGTATGAAATGCACATTAAAACTATAAATGGAACAGATGGAAAAGATTAGTTACAAAGAGCTCTTAGAACGAATCTAACTAAAATCAAACTTAGAAAAGCGAACTAGTTTATCGAACGAAAAGAAAAAAGGAATATTATGAAAAGAAAGGATCAGAATAGTATGAAAAAATAAAAAGCACTTTTTGTTTAAAAGAACTCTTTGTTGAGTGGATTAGTTGAATAGATGTTTGGTTAGTTTATGCAACTGTTATTGTAATATTAACGATCTGAAAGAAAAAAATGGCAACAAGAAAAAATGACGATAAAATTCCGTTGTTGAAAGCAGACAAGAAATAAACTAAGCAACAATTCGACTAATCTATTCAACAAAGAACTCTTTCAAACTAATGACTAAGTTCTTACATGTTAAACCGACCAGAGACAAAGTAACAAAGATCTACCTTATACAACATTTAATATTTATTGATAGTCGTTATCACCTTTTCAACTTTGGCTGTTAAATTTTCGATTAAACACTATCTTTCGACCTAAACCGACATGCTTTGGAACATTAGTTTGCTTGTTTAGAATCTTAAGGAAAAAAACGAAAAAAACTGTTCATGAGGATTAATTTTGAATTTCGATCGTGATGTAAACCGCCTTCGGATTTCGGGACGACCACCATCATTGAGGATTTGTCATTGAGTAGTTAATTCTTTTTTTTTTACTTCTATTTTAAGGATGTTTTTCAAATGTTCTGGCCGTCATGTGAAATAGTTTTTTTTTTTTTTCGTAAATATCCTGTTTTCATAATTGTTGTGAGTTTGTAACAGTTCACAACAGTTAGGTCAAGTTTAGCCTATGATTAGAAAGCGTCCTCTATCATTGTTCTGAAAATGGCGTAAAACGTCATTATGAAGAAAATCCAATGATTTGTGGGGGAAAAAATTTTTGGAATCTAATTTTTTAATATTTAAAAAGTTGTTCCAATTCTGCGTTATTTGGGCTCATGAAAGTTTGCAAAAATTGAGAATTATTCATTGATTTTGGTAATTTTCATCCAGTAGAGAAAAATCACGCCAAATTGGCGATTTTTTTAAAAAGTTTAATAGCTTTAAAAATATTTCAGTTATTTGCCCGTTCTAGAGCCCAAATGGTTCTTCACAGCAAGATCATACATATAGTTTAAAATTACAGATTTACGTCAACAGTTAGGGTACTTTAAATTGTGACTTTTTTTTATTTTCCTCGTCGAAAAGCTTCGAAAAATACTGCAATTGAAAAAAAAAATAATAAATAAAAAAAGAGCTTTTTTAGTCTTTTGAACCAATTTATTTAATCATAAAATTAGTTATTTCTGTTTACAGAAATTAATGAGTTATTAAATCACTCTAGCCGCGAAAAAAATAATTAAATTTTGGGAAAAATTCTTCGTCCGAGTAAATCAAAATATGTGCATTAAAATCGCAATTCAGCAATTAAAATTATTAATTGTTGAAATCGAGGCCGATCGCAAGATCGGAGTTCACAAAAAACATTGACTTAACATGCAACTACACAAATATATATTTTATTTTATTTTATAACCAATGTTTAAATAGCTGGCCCTATTCTGAGTTTAACAACGATCGAAGTTCAACACCGTAGCCTTGTAATTTTGAACCCAAAGCAGAAGACAAAGGAGCTCCAGGTTAAAGCATTGAGACAAACTCACCATCATGTAGGACGTGATGAAACTAGTCCGCAATACCGCAATTGCGTTACATGGGGAGGAAAACCTCCAAAGATTGGTCCAATGGCACGGGATCTGCAAGGGATGTTTTACGTCAGCATTGTGGTCGGCGTGAGCCAACACCTCCTTGAATGAAGGCCTCAG
>NC_092212.1:21957654-22005292 GCF_043381705.1 Parasteatoda tepidariorum
TATAATTCCTGTGTCGTCTGCATAATAGGATGTGATACTATTGTAGTCTGCTTTGTTTATTAAACAGAACATTTTCAATTCTAGTCTAACATTTTATATATCAATTTAAATAATATATAATGGTAACCAAAATTTCTTTAAATCTGATTTATTAACACATTACACTTAACAGTTGATTTCTCTCTCCAAGTTGAAGTGTTTTTATTTTTTTTTTTCTAATGGTATTTTTCGTCTATTTTTTGTCCAAATTTAAAAGTTTAAAAACGCCATGTAGGGTCACGTGAATGTTGCAACAAACGTTTAGAAAAGTCAGAGCTCATCATCAGAATCGAAATTGCATAGGAACTCCTGCTTGGAAATATCATCATAAGGCGCTTCACTGTTATGAACTGTTTTTTCACGTGCTTCTATCTGAACAAAGGAAATTCCGTCATTGTTATTGAGTAGCTCTTGATAAGTTTATCTAAAACAAGTTCAAATCGAATTATAAAAATACATTTATTTAAAACGAAGCATAAGTTAGTTGTTAGAAATTCACCTTTGCGATAGCATTATCTAACACCAATCAAGCTTCTTTCGAAATTCATTGACCTTTAATTAGCTTTTAATGTGGTTAAAGCCTGACCATATGACATGTAATTTGCCACTGTTTTTAAGCACATTAAACTCTAAATCACCCAAAATATCATTAAATATGTCAAGGGAAAAAAATCATTGGAGCGATATTATGGTATTCCCTGGTACCACTCCTAAACTTTGATTACAACGTAGCTAAACCTCTACCTAATAATTGCCGGAGAATTCTTTAATTTTTCAAACCTCCAATTAAACAGCGGCCTTTTTTGCACTTTAAGTCCATAAATTCTCGAATCTCTAACTAAAGTTCATAGCTTTCCGACAAGGCGTTGACAGATAAGTGATCCTTAACTGCCACCCAGACGTTAAGAGTGGTTCCTAGATTGTATAATCACGATTTCTTCTAAATATCACCTTTTTTTTTTCTTTTAATGTAATTAATGGGACATTTGATATGATCCGAAACGCAGAAGTTGTTTTTCCTCGCCCAGTAACTGACGAAACTGGACTTACAAATGAAATCCCTGGGCTTTAATTACGGTTTTTAGCTGTCCAAGCGATAGTTGGACCCTCAGGGCTGCTCTGTTTACCATATATGAAAGATAATTTAGCGCTCGCATTTGCGATATTATTAATCATGTATGCGACTTTTTATTATTTTTTTTTGATCAAATAAAGATTTTCAAAAGCCTCTAATGCTGTATACGTCTGATTAAAAGAAGTATTTGTTTCGAATACATTTTTACAGCATTCGCAAGGTCTTTTATTAATTGAGGCTGTGCTTTTGGAATGCTAGAATGAAACAAAGTCGCAAGAAATATCTATTAATTATGCTTTGGAGTCATGCTTTATTTATTGAATTTTTATCGCTGAAAATCGTATTGGAACCTTAAGTCCATACAAACGCAACAAAATTAAAGCTAATTTTAATTTTTATCCTAACCAAAATTATATGTAAAACCTAAATTTTGGCTTTTTTCATCTTATATAAATGCCTTCTAAAAAATCACTTTTAATGCATTTTAGAGTTGGAAGATATATTGATTTATTGTGATGCATGAAACTATTCTAGATAAACCGGTATTCATATTTAGAAATATATATATATAGTTATGAGGCATTGCAAATAATACGTTTTGCGATAAGTATCATAATTTGATTATTATCAACGATGATGATATCTTTATCTATATCAACAACTAATTGTAGTAAAATTGATAACATTGCGAGTACTATCAAAAACGATATAAATGACTAAATAAAATGACGATATAATGACTAAATTCAAAGAAAAAAATGACAACAAAGAAAAAAAATGACAAACTGGATCACGTAAACGTAAATAAATATTTCTTAATTATTTCCTTGCATTCAACTTAAGTTCGTCTTCTTAAACTTGTGAAGTAGTTACTAAATTCCAAAGTAGTTTGTAATCACTACATTTAAAAAAAGTTGCAGTTAACTAAACTTGTAGTTTTAGTAAACTACAAAAATAATGTAGTTTTCCCGACTACTGAGCCTAATATAAATACCTAAATGTGAACCTCTGGAGTGTTTAAAATGGTAGCTAATGCTGTACTTTGCAATTTGATTTTTGATTTAATAAATTCGATTTATAATGATTTTTACCACCTAGACATATATTCCATATAAATCTATCAGAATTGTTTCCTGTTACACTTATAAAAATTTTGATCCGTGTTAATAAAATACTGCTGCTACTACCACTAGGAAAAATCCTTTCTGAAATAACGGAAATAGTTTAGTATTTGGCAGTTACTTTTAGAATTTACTTTAACCCAAAACAAACCAACGTACACAAGAACATTTTTACCAAACGATAAAAACTGGTAGCTCAATTGTTTCATTTTTGAAAATTATTGTTAAAAAAAATAAAACGAAATGCTCGTCACCAGGGCTAAGCTCGTCACTATGTATGAATGGAATAAATATCTACAATTTTATCTGAAATCAGACAATTGCGATATTTTTAAGTGGTAGCCAGCGCTAGAAAATATCAAATTTGTCTACTCATAAATTTCTAACTACATTTTTTTATAAAAATACTTTTTTATCATTACAAACTGTTGCATTTTTGCAACAGCAGTCTTAGATGGATTAAAATCAATCACTTTTACTAAAGTCATTTTAACAACTACAAACCAAAGTAAATAACAAGGTAAAAACATTTTTAATTAGAATTAAGGATAAGGAGATTCGATACAATTCTTTCTTTAGGAGTTTTGATACAATTATTCTTTCTTTAGGAGTTTTGATACAATTATTCTTTCTTCAGGAGTTTTGATACAATTATTCTTTCTTTAGGAGAATTGATACAATTATTCTTTCTTTAGCAGTTTTGATACAATTATTCTTTCTTTAGGAATTTTGATACAATTATTTTTAATTTCGAACAATTATTCGGTTCTTATTTTTAAAGTTAAAAGTTACAGTTCAAAAGCAGTATCATTAAATAAACTAAAAGATTTAAGGCATTTTTTAAAATTCATTTTCGCAATTGGCAGATGGGTGCAATTGCCTCCAAAACAAATAAAAGAATGAGCAGTCATTGAATTAGATGCATACTAATGAGTAGTAAACTGTGGGAAACAAGTATTTAGACACGTGTAAAAAAAAAAAAAGAACTCTGACCGAGTTGAAAAACTAACCTCACTTATCAAATTCAAGAAATTAAGGAAATGCTTTCATAAAAAATAAAAATGGCTACATTTTAGCCACAGATGACAGTTAAATCTGTCTCCAAGACTTATTACCACTGCCATAAAAAAAAGAATCTAAGTCAACCAACTTTCTCTCCTTGCTTTTTGAAATTTATTATACATCTGCTTCGTTTTTTTTAGATTTCAATGCCAAAATCAACTAATTTGGCGACATTTTATGATGGCATTAGATTATTTTGCGTTTTGGGATAGTAATGGGGTGTTTTATTTGTAAAGTATTATCAGCTGGTGGGATACACAAGCTTGTTGTGAATCAGGTGTCATAAAAAAACTCCTGCTTATCCAAGATCATTTGGAATATTTGCTTAAGAGGGGAGGAAAGCAAAATAACGAATAAACGGCTTTGGTTGTCACGCGTGTCATTCCATTGACCACGCCTCCCACTAATTGGCGGGAAATGAGAAAAGCCTAATGGCAAAATTATAGATACCTTCCGTCTTTTTCTTAGATGCATTAACAGATTGTCGGTGAGGGGGGGAAATTTATAGTTCTGTAACATTTTTAGGTCACTGTAAAAAATATTTAATAATTTTTCCATTCCTTTATTTTTTATATATGTATTTCAATTAAAACATAAATAAATGATTCGCAGGAATTGCAATGCGATAATCGAAGAAATCAAGAGATTCGTACTTTTTGTTTTCTTATTTTACAATAACTAAAACTGCTAATAAAAATTTTCAGAACTCTTTTTCAATTTTATTATTATTTTATTTTCGAAAAGTAATGTTCTCAACAAATAGTTTTACAGCTAAAATCCCAATAGCCAAAAATCGAACAACTTGTAGGATTAGCCCACCGTCTATGACGTCCACATATATGTATTTTATTAATCTAATCGAAATGCTTTCTCACACTTTTAAATTCACATCCTGTCCTTAAATCTATTTTGGCTCAACTATGCATTAATTAAAAGCAGAGCATTTTCCCCTTTAATCTTCTTGGGAATCACTCGACCTTTTTCATAAACCAATAGTAATTTGCGATTGCTAAGATTTCCCTCTTTTCCCTAAATAGAGACATTTTCGGATTTTTTGCAAGATTTTCTTTACCAGAAAGACTGATCGTCGATGGACTGAACTACACTTTTCGCTCGCCACTCAGCAAAGAATGACATAACAAAATTCCTTTGCTTTCATTAAAATCCTGTGTCTGTTTTCCTGCTCGGTTCGACTGCATCATTTTACATATATATATAACGAGAGAGAGAGAGAGGGAAATAAAAGGAAAACAAGGAATGAAATAAAAAAAGGACAAAAAAATAAAATGAGAGTAAGAAAAATTATTATGTAAAAATAATTGCAATTTTTAAAATCAAAGAAACAACAGCAAACAAATATAACGAAAAGATATAATATTGTCGTCAGTTCACACGAATTTATCCCCAAAAGAGGGCTCACTATTGAATTAATATAGCCAAAGTAAAATTTATCAATACAATAATAGTGTGAGAAGCACCATAAAAAAAGAAGTAAATAAATAAAAAAAAAAAGGAAAGAAAGAAACCGATTCGAAAATGAAACATATCAATCGAAGCAAAAATACAAAAAATTATTCAAAATGTAGAGAAAACATAGAAAAATTACGAACAATGAAAAAAGGGAAAAAGAAAAATAATAATAAAAAAATAATAAAAATTCGAATAAAAAGAAAATTCCGAAAAAAGGAAAAAAATTAATAAAAATCCGGAAAATAAAAGACATAATCTTTGCATCAGCTCGCACGATCATATCCACAAAAAGGAGTGGTTTGTTTCTAATCTTGTATCAATACAGCCAAAGCAAAATACATACCCCCCAACTTATGAGGATTTTGAAAATAATTCTTTCTAGTGGTAGCGAACCAAAGTAGAAATTTTTAAAGCAAATGGATCTCTCATAAAACTTTTATCAGAACTTAAGAATCTAGCCATATGGCATGCACTTTTATTAGTAATAGTGGACAAGTTACGTTAAAATTAATTTATTTTAAATATTAAGACATTAATTTTGCTACCGTCTGAAAAGAAGATTTCTGAAACTACGGAAATTCCGTAGCAGTTGGAGGGTATGAAAATATATCAATAAAATAGTGTGAGGAGCACTCAAAAAATTTTTACAAAAAATTTACAAAAGTTGTTACCTAGTTTCAAATTTTTTCTAATTTTTTTTTTTCACGTGAATGTGCCCCCACGAAGAATTATAAATTATGAATTATACCTCGTTATAAATTATGAAGTGTACGTAGGATCTAAATATAATCTGAGGTTTCAAAACTCATCACAAGTTATTAAAAGTACAAACTTGCGGAACCGTTTAACTCTACTACGGAACCCTAGGGTTTAGCGGAACACTATTTGCGAACCGCTCTTTTAACACGTTCACGCCGGGGTGACCCACCGGAGGGTCACGCTAAATTTTCTCATCTTGGAGGCGCACTGGAGTAAAAACTGGTAACAAATAAATTTCATTTTTTAGTTTTTTTCCGGGAATAATAAAAATCCATAACTACCAATTGTTTTTAACGGATGCAATTTTGATATTGAATTGCTTCTTCGCCGTGACAAATTTCCTTACAGTGAATTGTTATTGTTCAGAATAGATTAACTCCTCCCGAATATTATCTAATATTGAAATAGTTCTTCTACCAGTATTTTCTCTTTTCCCGTACCAGTATTTTCACTTTTCCCGGCGTGAACGGGTTAAACAACAAAGAGCTAAAATTAGTCGCTTCACTTACTATGTACTGTTTAATGTCGCAATTGTTAATGTTCTGCCTGGTTAAAATTTTCAATCGAACTTCGCTGTTTCGGAAAGGGTTCAGCATTTAATCATTCTATCATAAATCACGATATGCAATCATTATTGGCATGTGCTTATTCCATCTTTTCTTCATTAAAAAATTCTTGCTTGTATTTGCAATAGCCCCTTTCTCAATGCTGAATATTATTCAAATCTGCATAGTGAGTGTTGTTGTACAACTTCAATAAAAACATCATCCACTGTTGCCATTTCAACATACGAAATTGTCTCTACCGTGGGTAACACAGTAACAGCCTCCAAGTCCATAAATTATCCACATAAATGTCCTCATTAAGAATTCCATTCCATATTTCTTACTCAGACGACTGTCTGGGTGAAATAAGTTCTGTCACCATCAGATTTTGTTCTTTTTTCAATTCCTTCCTCCAACCATGTTTCGAAGTTATGGTAAAATTAATGTTGATTTACTCTTGCCCATGACTCTGACTGATGTGTAATCGCTTCCAATGGTCCTTAAGCCATAGAAACAGCATAAATCATAAATGATCTTTGATTTATGTTATTTGTTGAGAAAATCTTGTTGGCATTATTCATTGAAAAGAAGCTTTCTAGTGACAATGTAGTTCCAAATTTCATTTCGTTTAACTTACTGATTGTCAGAATAAAAATATATTCGTAGCACGGGGCTACTCAAATTCATAAATCAATTCTTTTTTAAAGAGTTTTCTATACAATTTGATAACTCAATAGTTATTTTTTATTTATATTTTTAATGTAAGAAATATGGCTAATAGCAGGCCGGTTGTCCGTATAGCTCCCAACTTGAACTTCTGTTTGAGGAAACTTTTTCTAAATGGTATCAGCATTAGGCATTGTGAGAATATTGGTATTTTAATCTTTAAGAAAACTGTTTCACAGACAAATTTAAAATAATAATTCAAACTTATGTAAATAAATTTTAATTATTTGGCTTTTATGGGTTTCAATATTGGAAAAGTTTTTTTTTTTTTTAATTTTTAGAAAATTCTTCTTATTTCAAATTCTAATTTACAATCAATTAGAAAAAGTTTTCCCAACCTTCTTAACTTAGCTATGTACCCGAAAGAAAATACTGGTTCAAAGACTGTTACTTTTTTGGATAGTTTTTGGGGGCAGTGAATTATACGTGACTATTACGATTCATTGATAGTTATAATAAATATACAGGACTATTTCTTACCAGAAAAAACGAAAGTATTGCTAATCAGTTTATAATTAAGGATAGTAAAAAGTTCATAATGTTAGCTATCACTTAAATTTTTAAAACATTATGGCTGCAAATGAAGTTACGTATTAGCACATATATTATCATGGATCATATATTATATATTAATCATATCTCATGTATAATATAACTGCTAATTATTCATAGTAGTCACGTGTATTTTACTTTTTCCATAAGCAAATTTGAAAAGAAATGGTTTTAATACTAGCTTCCTCTCTTTTCCAAATATATTCCCCAAAATTGTATCTGTCACTGATTTTTTTTAAAAGAAAAGAAAGATTCAATAGTGCTTAATAAATGAAGTTTTATTATGAGACAGTAATAAGCCACCAAAGGAAAATTTAAAAGAAAAAATGATTTTCATATCTGACCAAATGTTGAATTTCTATCTTAGCAATTACAGATTAGACACTGTCTGCAAAAGTTCAAAAATTGCGTCAAATGTCCTATGAGGTGATGGTAAATTTCATAGGCTTTTTCGGTTTTTTTAAATTTATTATTATTATTATAAAAACTTTTGAATACTGTTTAGCACGTTGAATGCCATGGGGGACCGGCGAAGCCAAGATTATTAGAAACACATTCGAGCAAATTTTTAATATTTTTTTATTATTAGCGTTACTAAAATGGTTTGAAGAAATTTACGCAATATAGAACACACAAAAATAGTTCTTGTTATATACACAGAGATGCTAACTTGCTCCAGACAGCGAATAAATATTTTCAAGTGGTAGTTTATTAATTGTGATTCTAGGTTTAATAAATTAAATTAAGTAGATTTTTGTATACACCATTATTTCTAAGCAATTCGTAGGCTTATAAAATTCACCACTTTTTCTATATAAGTCATGGCAAACCATTTCAAAATGTAGCAAATTGTGTCTAATATTCGTAAATTTAGTTTGTAGTTATTTCTCGTTTGGCCAGACGGGCAAGCCATGTAAAATTAGCGTGGCATTCAACGTGTTAATAAAGGAAGTTTAATTATGATATAATAATAACAAGCCACCAAAGGAAAAATTTAAAAAGAAAAGAAAAACGATTTTAATGCATGACTAAATGTTAAATTTCTATTTTAGCTGTTACAGAATGACCATTGTCTAGAAAAAATTTAAAAGTGATGTCAAATGATGTCATCGTAAATTTTATAGTCTTCAATTTCACGTCTATTTTAGGATTCAGTTGATCAATTGTGGCATAGATATTTAATTTTCAAATATTTTTGATCGATAGTAAATAGTTAAAGCCTAATACACTGCTTAAAAAATAGGGTAACACAAGGATTTAATAAAGTTATGCAAATACTTCTTCTGATAATTAAGTCAAACCAAAGCATTCATAGTCTCAAGACGCCAAATTGCTCCGGACAGCGGATAAATAACATTCCACTACTTCTAAATAATTCAAAGTTTCAGTTATATGTCTTGAACTTTTCTATGCTTTCAATTATTTGTTACTTTTTACCATGGCAAAGTGCCATTCTTTTTTCCCTACCTTTACATGTTGCATTATTTGTTGTATTTTATGTAATCTGTCTATTGTTTTTGCTTATGTTCTCATTACAGGATGAATGGGAAAAGGGCCATTATTTTCCTCAGGAGCCCAGCTAGACCAAACAGACCAGACCAGATAAGCCGTGCTGAGACTTAAAAAGTCAGCAAAATTAAACGAAAATCTAAAAATTTCAGTTTTAAGTTGTCTACTGCTTTTCAGAATGTTCTGTCTCGTCCGGTGCAATTGGCATCTCTGGTCTTAAGTATAGCAGAAAACAGGAGAAGAAATTTTTTTGTGCAAATAAAATTTCATGACTTCAAAAACCAAAAAAAAGTATTTAAGTGCAGAAATTTTGATTTCACAGAGGTTTCTGTCATTAGTTATCTGAGGAATAAAATTCAACCTTTTGTTTTAAGGAAAATTTACATAAATGTCTCGACAAAGTGATATATCAGAATTCATTGCTAAGCGTATTATCGGGAGACTGGAATACGGGCAAATGCAAAGAAGTATAGCGGACGCTGTTGAAGTGGCAGGATGTGTCATTGCTAAACTGGAATCAATTTTGAGAAACAGGGCATGTTCGACGTCGTCCAGGACAATGTCATCCACTTCCTACCACAGCAATTAATGACCGGTATCACCAGTTAACAGCACGTCAAGACAGAACAGCTAACATCACGATCATTCAAAGACAGTTGGTAGCAGGGTTCTCAAGCCAAACAATTCGAAACAGGCTTCAGGAAGGTGGCTTGAATGCATGCATGCCAATGATGTGTATTCCCCTGGCAGTCAAACACCGTGCTGCCCGAAGAAAGTGAATTGTAGAACATCGATATTAGATGCAAAGTAATTGGAGTCAAGTGCTGTTAACAAATGAGTCCAGATTCAGATTAGAGTGTGACAGCAGACGTGTTTTGATACTGTGAAAAAGGTGCACTAGAAATAATTCTACATTCGTTCAGGAAGGATTACATTACAGATGAGGTTATTTGATCGTATGAGCTGGAATCAGCTTAGGTGGACATTCTGACCTGCATTTCATTCGGAAAGACAATTTGAGAGCTCGAAGGTATGCAGACGAGATCCTGAGTCCCCATGTCGCATCTCACGCTGAAGCCATCGGTGATTTCTTTCTATTAATACAGAATAATGCCAGACCTCATACAGCTTGTCTTGAGCAGAACTTTCTTAAAGCTGAAACAATACAGCGTATAGAGTGCCAGCATGCTCTCTTGATCTTAATCCGATCACTCAGACGACGCGTTGGTGTAAGACCAATGCCTCTTGTTGCTTTCCAAGGCTTGGAGATCCCACTTCGTCAAAGTTGGAACATAATTCCCCCAAATTATCATCGATAACCTCATCGGAAGCCTAAGCGGAAATCTTAGAAGTTGGGAGGGACCACGCACCATACACCATAATAAACATCCTGTATCACTTCTGTACAATCATTCTTTTCTTTCTTTTATCATTTACTTGTTATTAAATTGTTGCCTTGAAACATCAGTTCAGGTTCTTTATACCATTCCAAATAATTAAACTTCCCATGCAATTGTTTTATCATGCATTGCGTTTTGTTAAACCTGTATTCTCCATTTTATGCTCAAGCATGGCTATTGCACAAATGTTTCATAACTTTTTTGCTTGCTCTCCTAATTTTTGAGTTATAAGGAGTAAATAGTTATTAGTTAATAAGTAATTAGTTATAATTATTATTAGTAATTACTTTTTCAACATGTTAATATTTTTCTGTAAACTGGCAACTTTTAGGATCCTTAGAAAAGACATTAAAACATGGTAGTAAAGTTCTAAAGTAAAAAGAACTTTTACCTACTTAATTACAGTGCTGACTACGTATAATCAAAACGTTACGCAAAGAGCCTAAACTGATTACATAGTTACAAGTTTGCAGCATTAAATATGAATAATTTAAAATGTAAGTCATAGTGGTAGTTACGATTGAATAAATAAAAAGATTATATATAAATAAAATTGAATTGAGTTTCTCCCACTTTTTACATTTTCAGTCGCCTGTGTGTATCCCTTCAAACAGATGATGAATATACATGTTTGAATTGCTGGTTTGTCCTCGTAAGTAAAACAAACGTTTTTGAAACTTTTAATATCGAGATTTAAAAACAAAAAAGTTATTACCACTGCGAAATATTTCTCACAACCGCCGTACAAAGTTTGTACTTCCAAAGTGCTAACATTCCATTAAAATTAAAAAAAAAAGTAATGAGAAATTTCTAGCATTTAAAGTATTTTGAAGCACACTCATTTATTTAATATATACAGGCGTTGAACAAAAATAGGGAAGCCCTTTATGTAAACAATCTTCCTTTTCGCAGCAAATGTTTTGGATGATTTTAACACGTTGAGCACCGCGTCAGCCATCGGTGGCTGACACAGGACTTTCATTTTGGCAGCGTCAACCACCGGTGGCTGACACTGAAATTACATTTAGGCCGCATGCGTCTGCCACAGGTGGCTGACACTGAAATTACATTTAGGCTGCGTCTGCCACCGGTGGCTGACACTGAAATTACATTTAGGCTGCGTCTGCCACCGCTTGCTGACACAGACCTTTAACATGGGCCGCGAAAAACAGCTGGCTGACAGCGTATAACATGATATAGAACTATAATATGTACACTCTTTTATGGAATTGCAGAAAATTTATTCAGNTAATTTAAAAAGTAAGTCATAGTGGTAGTTGCGATTGAATAAAAAAAGATTATATATAAATAAAATTGAATTGAGTTTCTCCCACTTTTTACATTTTCAGTCGCCTGTGTGTATCCCTTCAAACAGATCATGAGTGTACATGTTTGAATTACTGGTCTGTTCTGGTAAGTAAAACATATATTTTTGAAACTTTTAATATCGAGATTTATACAGATAAAAGTTATTACCACTGCGAAATATTTTTCTCAAACGCAGTACAAAGTTTGTATTACCAAAGTGTTAACATTCCATTAAAATTTAAAACAAAAAGTGATGAGAAATTTCTAGCATTTACAGTATTTTGAAGCACATTAGTTGATGTAATATATTCAATTGTTGGACAAAAATATGGAAGCCCTTTATGCAAACAATCTTCCTTTACGCAGCAAATGTTTTGGAAGACTTTAAATGGCAAAAGTTTATAGATCATGCTTTTAGAAATGATGTCCATTTTGCCCATGCGAAATTCAGATAGAGCAAAAAGAAAGTTAATTACTTATTTTTAGCTTTAATATTAGCAATTTTGTAGTCATTATATAAGATTGCTATATTTATATAAGAATGATTTTCGAATTATAATGGTATCAAAATAGGAAGATTTTTTTTTTTTTTTTTTTTTTTTTTTTTTTTTTTTTTTTTTTTTTTTTTTTTNTTTTTTTTTTTACTTTGATGATTTTGGTCAATTCAAATTTTTCATGGGTGAAAAGGTCACTATTACTAAATGCTTCAAGCATGAATTTTGAAATGTCGCCAACAGCTTTGCCATGTAAAACCTTGCAAAATAGTTGCTACCAAAAGAGAAAAAGATAGTTTATATAGAGTTAATATGGAAAGTTTTTCCATATTTTTAACAAACCTTTGCATACCGCAAATAACATTTTGTTACCATAACGCTTAAATATATTAACGAATTTAGCCATTACTATATGCTTTTCAACAATGAATTTAATTTTTAAAAGAAGAAAAAATCTTTGCATTTTTTTTTTTGCCTTTAAGGAAGAGGAAGAAATTAGAGTGCCTTCTACTTGATGTTTTTACCACCCAAATTTGGTAATGAAATATCTAATTAATGATTTACTTTACCCACAGAACTAATTAAAAAAAATAAAGATCGTGCGATAGCCAAATTGATTTAAAAAATGAATTAATGAATCAAGTTAATTTACTTCCTCCAGTAATTTGTTTCTCCACCAATCCCAAAATTCAAATGGGGAATTTTTGGGGGCACCATCACTCGACACTACATTCCACCGGGTCATAGGTCCCCTTCCATAGTCACATAACTTCTACTCGATGACGCATTGGGGCACAGGTCGGACACCAGGTGGCGCATTTTCTTACTGTGCAGGTGGTGATGCCAACAAATTTTTCTGGCGCGAAATATTTTTATTATACTGTTTTACCCTCTCAATTGAGAGTTTTATAACGATCTATGGAATTTTTATCGATGTACTTTTTTACTACTTAAAAAAAAATGTTAGAAAAACGTAGGAGTTTGATTTACTGTGACTGCTGTATCAAATATCGATGTATTATATAGATGGTCAAGGGATAATGGTTGAAAATAAAATATTTATATGACGTTCTTGTATATTTTAATAATATTTCATCTAAAAGTTTCATTAGGAAGCTGGGTAGAACGAAATAGAATTATTTATTTGTTTTGGTTTTGTCTTTTTTATATGATTGTCATTTAGACATAACATCAAAAGTTTTTTATTCATTTATTTATTTATAAAAATTATGCAGTTCGTTAAAACGTATAACAAAAAATATTTTTCATAAATAATTCTGCTTATTACCTTATAAAATATTTATGAGTTATGGAAAGTAATCCCTTATCAACCAAGAATTTGGGAGTTTGTAATCTTGAAGTAAATGAAACCTATAATCTAAGTTTTCATTTCTTGAGCATGTTCGTAATGTTGAAATTTTTCGCAAAATATTTTATTTTATATTTTTCAAAAATAAGAAATAAATGAAGATTAATAAATTAATTATTTTATTATTAGAATTCTACTTTCAAAAATAACCCATTTTTATCCAACCGATTCCGGACTACTAATGAGTGATTTTTAAGTGATTTAAAAAGTATCAAATCAAAAAATTTCAATTCAGAAAGTGATACGGTAATAATATTCAGTCAAATTTATTACTTTTCAGTTTTAAATACCGCTTTAGTCGCTGGTGTAAATTTTATTGCAAAATATACATAATATTCAGTGTAGTGTCCTTCAAAAATTTTTAAGTGGTAGTAAAAAGTGAACTAAAGTAAAAAAACATAATGTATTTCTATAAATTCGTGCCCACTACTACGCTTAATTTTTCGAAATAAATATATATCTAGTTAGAAAATCGCATCTTTTTTTTTATATTAAAGTGAAAGCTAATAAACATAAATTTTCAACCTTTTTATAATAATAATATCACCACTTTTTAATTTTTCTAAGGACGGTTCGAGCTCTGAATATTATACTAATAAATTTTGGTGTATACGAATGTATATTTCTCCAAGGTAAATATCAATAATAAATTAATTCAAATAACAATCTTTAACTTACAAAAAAACATTCATGCGAACAGTGGCTCTAATTGAGCGGTCTACCCGTCCTGTTAAATACATTGTAACGTGAATATAGTGGGTTCGAATCTTGAATTTTCAACTTGGCATAAAAATCAGTGTACAAGTTTGCATTTGTGTGTCAAGTTAAAAAAAAAATTTAAATAAATTGGTGAATACAGCGTTCCTGTAAAATCAAGGTGCATTTTTGTCCGGTCATGGGACAAAAGTTCATCATTATTTTACGGACATACTATAGCAACAGGGCTTCCAATTTTTCGCCAAAAATATTCAAGTAGTAAAAAGCAAGTGAACAAAGAATATAACATGTCGCCGTGCCAAACATGCCAAAGAATATAACATGTTTACCGTTTTATAAGTCAGATTTTAAGTGAAGGAATTGTATTGGCGAATTATTCTAGCGAGCAAATCTCATCTGAAAGCAAAAAGCTAAAATTTGAGCAATTGTTTCTTTACTTATAGAGCGTCTTATCTCAGAACCTTTATTTTTATAGTTGGCATTTTATCTGTGAATCCAAAACTCATTGAAAAAGTGAACTGTAAATTGTCCAAATTTTTTGTCCAGTGGCACTGACAATGTAAGTCATATAACATTTAAGCAGAAATTAATAATATCCAATCCTGTTATAGACAGAAAAAAAATTAAAGATGATCCAATCCTACTTTATTCAAACAAAAATTAAGAAAATTCAACCCTGTTTTATTCAGGCAATAAGTTAAGAAAATCCAACCCTACTTTATTCAGGCAAAAAATGAAGAAAATCCAACCCTTCTTTATTCATGCAAAAAAAATAATAAAATTCAACCTTACTTTATTCAGGCAAAAAATTAAGAAGATCCAACCCTACTTTATTCAGGCAAAAAAATTAAGAAAATCCAACCCTACTTTATTCAGGCGAAAAATTAAGAAAATCCAACCCTACTTTAACCAGGCAAAAAATTAAGAAAATCCAACCCTACTTTATTCAGGCAAAAAATTAAGAAAATCCAACCCTACTTTATTGAGGCAAAAAATTAAGAAATTCCAACCCTACTTTATTCAGGCAAGAAATAAAGATAATCCAACCCTACTTTATTCAAACAAGAAATTAAGAAATAGAACCCTACTTTATTCAAACAAAAAATTAAGAAATTCTAACCCTTCTTTATTCAGGCAAAAAAATAATGAAATCCAACCCTACTTTATTTAGACAAAAAATGAAGAATATCCAGCCCTACTTTATTCAAACAGAAAATTAAGAAAAACCAACCCTTCTTTATTCAGGCAAAAAAAAAAAAAAATCCAACCCTACTTTATTTAGACAAAAAATGAAGAATATCCAACCCTACTTTATTCAAACAAAAAATTAAGAAAATCCAACCCTTCTTTATTCAGGCAAAAAATTAAGAAAATTCAATCCCAATTTATTCAGGCAAAAACTTAAGAATATCCAACCCTACTTTATTCAGGCAAAAAATTAAGAAATTCCAACCCTACTTTATTTAAACAAAAAATTAAGAAAATTCAACCCTATTTTATTCAACAAGAAATAAAGATAATCCAACTCCGTTGTCTTTTTATCCACTCAACATTGATACACAACTTTGATACTCGCGCTTGACCTGTCAATCTAACTCATTTTGGTGACATGGAGAAGGTAAGAGATTATATTACGCATTCTTAGAACGTTCTATCGGAGTACATATAAATTTGATTCCATTAATAATGTATGAATCCCTTATGAATAGGGGAGGGGGGAAACTTACCCCTTGCCCATGGCGTATAGTGAGAGTATCAGTTACTTTTGAGTCCTACCTTCATAAGACCTTGACACCGAAGAATTCTCTCTTCTGTTACAATAAATATACAATTACGAGGTAACGTTTCTTACTTTATGTTTACGTGAGATTCATAACTTAACTCTCTAACTAACAAGAAAAATACCCGAATTGTCATCACTCAACAATTAGCCAAGATATTGTGTTTTTATACTTTAATTATAAAATTATTAATTATTGAAGAAATTTGTTGACATTAAATATAAGAGAACAATTAGAAAATATTTATTCATGCTTATACTAGCCAGTTTGTTATTAAAAAAAATTTCGAATTAGTTCATTTAGCCTTCAACTTTGTTGCCTTTTTTGATAGCGTTCGACAAGTTCAGTTGCTGACGTAGGGTCATTTACAGTGCATCCATTAACTGACCTGCGAAGATTTGTACCCTTCAAACTCGAAAAATTAGTTGCTTTAGAACCGTGTTTCTTTTCTAAACTAACGTTAAAAGTAGTTGCCAGGAGGACTCGCTACAAACTACTGTTTTTTTTCCCTTTTTTTTTTTTTTTTTTTTTTTTTTTTTTTTTGTATCGCACTAATCACTACACTACTTTTTTAACACGTTGAGCGCCGCGTCAGCCATCGGTGGCTGACGCTGAAATTACATTTAAACCGCGTCGTCAACCACCGGTGACTGATACTGAAATTACATTTAGGCCGCGTCAACCACCGGAGGCTGACACTGAAATTACATTTAGGCTGCGTCAACCACCGGTGGCTGACACTGAAATTACATTTAGGCTGCGTCTGCCACCACTTGCTGACCCTGATCTTTTACATGGGCCGCGAAAAACAGCTGGCTGACCGCGTATAACATGATATAGAACTATAAAATTTGCACTCTTTTATGGAATTACAGAAAATTTATTCAAAATTTACTTAATTATTGTGATTCTTGGTTTAATAAATTCAATTTAGTAGATTTTTATCTACCACTATTTTTAAACAATTTGTAGGCATAACTTATTTTAGATATTTCATGATAAACCTATTAAAAAACTGGCAAAATCTGTCTATATTTGCAAATTTAGTTTGTAGTTATTTACGGTGTAAAATTAGCGTGGCATTCAGCGTGTTAAAAAAAGAAGCACACTACACTACAAACTACGAGAAAAAATAGCGACTACAGAACTTTCATTACTTGTAGTAGTTTCCACTTCCGACTACTGTTGTAGACAATCCATTTCTCGACCACGGTGCATCATCACTGGGGACGAGAAACGTTAAAAGTAGGTGCCGGGAATCGTTACAAACTATGCCAACGCGACTGTGCAAATTTCGTTCAGTAAGAACATTTGGAATCCATGTGGTTTATCCTTAGGTTTTTCAAATAATCACGAATGGTTGCATTCGAAAAGAATATCTCAATGATCTCATGAGTTGATATTCGCCGTTTTGCATCAATTGATGCCTTTGTTGTATCTTCATAATCTTAGATTGCCGTAGTGGGTCGTACTCGAAATTTTTCAGGATCGAAATTTTACAGTCCAGTTTTGATACAGGTGTACTGCCGATACATCTTCTCCGTACAAAACGGATAATTTTTTTTCTTGCTTAGACAGCATTTTTACCTTTTCGATAGAAATAAAGTCAAGTATGCCGAAAGTTGTGCTTTTCTTTTTCAATATTTGAAAAGGCGAAAACCAAACTCCACAGCGTAGAATCAATCGAACTTTTTAACAAGCAAGCCTTGTTATGTCAGTTGTCCAAATACATACCGATTATTTGGCTTAAGTACGAAGTTGGCTGTAAAAAATATAATTGGGTCCTCTTTTGGAGAAAAAAAAATTATTTTCTGAACTACCTAATCGAAATAGTATAATCAAAAGTATAGACCCCTAATTTAAAAAAAGGGGGGAAATAAAGGTAAAAGAAGGGGAACAGGTATCATATGGGAAATCCTTACACTCATGTTAAAGCTACTCACATATTTTCTGTAAGATATATGTAATGAAATAAGCTCAATTCTTAGACCATTATTCCGTGAGAATTTTTTAACCCAAAAATTGTTTTTATGATCCTTACCTTATTCATAAGTAATACTATTCTTAGACCATTATTCCGTGAGAATTTTTTAACCCAAAAATTGTTTTTATGATCCTTACCTTATTCATAAGTAATACTAAAGTACAGAAAAAGTATATTCATTAAAAGATTTGCGTTTTGATAAATTTTAGAAAAACTCAGTCAAACAGTTAATTAAGCATACATATTTGCTAAAAAAATAGTAATGAAAAAAAGCAAAATATACATGCTAATATTTAAAGCAAAATAAAGCTTACTTCAATAGAAAATAATACGTAAATATAAGAGAACATAATTATTTTGATGATAACTATTAAATAAATTTTGATTCTAAAATAATTTACCACTTTTAATACTTAAATCGTTTTTAAGTTTTTGAATGTGAATTTTTTTTAAAAATCGTTTTCCAACTTGAACTTAGTTTTTAAAATTGTATTCTAATCTTCAGTTTTAAACTTTAATGAATAATATATAAATTGTATGGATACTTTTGAATAGCTAAATGCTGAACTGTAATTTGTAGGGTATGAAAAATTCCGACCTTTCATCGATTTTCTTCATAGAAAATGGAACTATATTTGACTATTTTTTACTTATATTATTTTCGAATTGTACAATGTTTTTAATGATACATTTAAATACAGTATTAGATAATTCTTTAACATCACTCCCATATTCTAGTATAATATTTCTGAAAAGAAAGAAAAAAAATGTGATTACAGGGTTTGATCATTCTTTAGTTTCGCCATTCTGAAATGTTATCATATTTCTCATCGAAAAAAATGAGTAGAATGTTTGAACATTTTTCAATTATTATTGTTTAATTTTACGAAATATCTCATGCAATATATTAATACAGCGTTTGGTTAGTCATTATTGTGAGAGTCTTTTAATTTTACCATATCTCTTCATAGAAAATTTGAATAACATTCTTCTTCTACAGTAGGTGGCAACACCCTTAAAAATATGTAAAATCAATTAATAAAAGACTTAATATCACAGCTAAAGACAGTAATAAAGCTTAGCAGGAAAGTAATTAAGTAATTACCCGCAAAATAATAAGTGTATTTTTATTCAAGCTACAGCAATTATTTTTCATTACAGGTGGAGCTGTCAAACGATTTTTTCCATTCAATTATCAATTAGACGAAACTATGCAAGTTCCAAAATTATCCCTCGTTCTTATTAGCAGATTCATTAATTTAATTTGTTACGACTTGTCAAAAACTTCATTGTAAGCCCCGCATTTAAGTATCTCAACAACAAAAAAATAAAAATGAAAACTTGCCCGTGCCAATTTACACTTTCTGCTAAGTCAATAATATCCCGCAAAAAATACGTAATGATTGTTTTTATCTTCCACAATAATTTATTAATATTAAAAAGCCACAAACAGCGCTGCCTTGTATCCGAAAAATTTCAGAACACCTGTTATCAATTTTTATTCCAGGACGTAATGCCGTAAAAAGGCTAGAACCGCAATTTCAAGAGGGGACTGATATTTACAGAAACCCATTAAAAGTAAATTGCTTCTAAATGATATTAAATGATACATAGTGATAATCAGTTGCTGCCGATCGCTTCTGTATCATATTTCATCCTAGATTTGATGAAAGATAAGATAAAACTCTAAAAGAAATCCCCCATTTTATGACACTTTTATGAACGACTTGAAAACGATTTTTATGAACTTTCCATTATGAGCAGACGACTTTCGTTTTATTTTATATATTTTTCTATTAAGAAAACGACTTTTATTTTATTTTACATTCTATCTATTTAACAGACGATTTCCCCCCTCCTAACAACATGTTAAAAGCAATTTGATGTTAGCCACTTTGAAGGTAGGTATTTTTTAACGAGATTTTACTGTCATGCGTAAGCTGATTGATTTACATTCTTGGTTATTAAATCTCAGTTTCTACTGTGTTAAAAACTGTTACAATATAAGCGTATTAAGTAAACTTGATCTTAACTTTTTTTTTTCAATAACTAGGTTTGTAATTTCAGGAAAACTAAATAATAGGCGATATTTGATTTATCGTCGACATGTTTTTTATGAGACAATCCTTAATTTTTCAGTTTCATTGTTGCAGATGAAAGACCTGTATTATTTTTAAGCAAGGAAAAAATTGCCTTTAGTTTTCATTTTTATAACTTTTTAATGGCAAAACATATCGAGAAAAAAAAACAATTAATAATTTTAAGAAATAACATGTAGATGTTTAAAATTCAAACTGAAATCCTGATACCATACTTAATAGAAAACCAGTACACTGAATTAATAATTCTAGATACTAGTTTTACATATTCAAATGTATGAAAAAAACTTAATAATTTTAAATAATTAAATAATTTTCTCTAACTTGATTATTTTTAATTTTTTTTCTCCATGAATTAATTTAATTATCTATTTTTATTCAAATTTATTAAAAAATTTTTAAATATTTTTATTTATTTATTTAAATTTTTATTTATTATTTCAATCATTTATTATTTTATCTATTTATTTACATCAATTAATTTTATTCATTCTTTTATGTTTGCTTATTTCAAATTTTATTTATTTATTAATGTTTGATTAGGCGTTTATAACCAAACTCGATTCAATTCTTATTCAAAATTATTATTATTATTTTACTGTCCTTCTTTTTTACATTCCCTTAAGTTATCCTGTTCTTTTTTATTTATTTGCATTTACTAATTTAAACTTTTTGTTTTTAAAAATTCATTTTTTTAAGTTATTAAAGAGGCATTTGGAATGAAAACCAACTGAATTCTTATTTTTGAATTTCATTTCGTTAATGCAGTTTTCGACAAAAAAATTTCCTACTTTTTCCTTAACCATAATAATTAGTTAAATTCTTTTACTGCAGAGTAAATGTGCTTTTAGGAAAAGATAGTTAGTACGTATAACTTAATAGCTAAAACTTTAATTCAGTAATTATTTTTTGCTGCCTTAAGATCGAAATCCATTTTCTTTTTTAACGAAATTTTGGCGTTTAAAAAGTTGCATTGGAAACTAAAATAAAACTTCTAATTAAATTGTTTACAAATGAAACTTTTAGGATATAAAAAAGAAAAATTATTGATCAAAATAATTTCGAGAATATTGTTAAGAAAATATACCCTAAAAAAGTATTCGCAAATGTACTACGGTACTTAAACCTCAACTATTTAAAACGCAACATTTTTTATTCATGACACAATTTAACGAAAACAAAAAGATCAAGTTAATGAATTCTATTAATAATTATTATATTGAAATGTTCTATATTATAAAATACTGATACAGCTGACTTAAAATATGTATTACGTGATTCCCTAATCATTAACAAAAAAATTAAATTTAAAAATTGCAAAACACAATTTTGAAGTTTAGTGAACCAAACTGTTAAAAAAGTTAAATTAAAAATAAAATAAATAAAAAAATAAACATTTATTCTTTGCCTGAATAAAGGGGGATTGGATTTTTTAATTTTTTGCCTAAATAAAATAGGATTGGATATTCTTAATATTTGCTTAAATATAAATAATTAATATAGTCACTACCACTGGACAAAAACTAAGAGAATTACAATTGTAAACTGAGTTAAGTAAATAAATTGCATTTTAATTTCCGAGAAATTTGAATTAAACTAGAAAGAAGACAGATTACAGAACAATAAAAAAAAGGGGGAAAAGGAAAAATAATAATAAAAATAAAAATAACAAAAAACAAAAAACCCGGAAAAAAGGACGAAATCGACGAATCGACTTGCATTAAACTCAAAAATTTAGTATTTTAGATTATAGTAATTCATACAATTTATTTATTATTTATTTATTTATTTTATTTTTTTTGTGAAAGAACTACAGCAAATGACAGAAAATTTTTAAAAAAATTTATACTAATGAAAAACTGGATGCAAATTTTTATTTTTCATTTCAATTTTCATTTTATTTCTCATTTTTAAATTTTTCCAATAAAGATCACGTTAAAAACAAATAAATTTTTGCTGATAAGAGACCATGAAATTTTATTTGCAGCAATTTCCAGTTTTCACATGGCCAGTTTCATCCCTAAAACGTTTTGTCAATCCGAATACAAATCAAACATCCCCCTTCTAACATTACAAACTTTCGAACCATTTCCCCCGTCAAATACAGAATGCCAAGTTCACTTTAAAAACGCTTGACATTTAAAGACCACCAGATAACCATCTACCCCGCTTTTTTAACACTATACCCTTTCCACCACATGTTATTCAAATGTTATAATACAAAAACCTTCCACTGAAAAACCTCATCATAACCTTTATAAAAGTTGCAGAATAATAACTGCGAGAAATATGAGGCATGATGGGGCACTTCTCCATGCCAACAATAAGTGGCGGCATACCATAAAAGAAATTCATACACAACAATATCTGCCCACGAAGTGGTATTAGTTGTTGTTGGAGTACCTGTTTCTTTTGCCAGGCGGCAAATCTTTGAGTCGGCATTTGCCTACCGATTGTTGACAAGGGGTAACTTGACACTTTTGGAGAGTTTCTTCTTCAGAAGTTCAAGAAGCTTTTGGCTTCCTACTCTCTCTATGAGAGTATGTCAATACCTTATTTGGTACATATTCCGTGGGAAAGATGTATTTGCTATAAAAAGAACAGTTTTTCGGTGTTTATTTGTTGGCTGCAAATAAAAAAGAACAAGTATGAAAACTGAAATATGAGAAGAAAAATGTAAAATGGCATATTTTATTGAGAATATTTTAAACGATAAGGAGATAGGTTATCAAAAGGATCCGAATGTTAAGTCTACACTGAGAAAAAACTAATTGACATTTACCAAATTTCTGGCTGTATGGGATCGGTAATTTTTACTGAAGCGCTTTTGTAATGATTGTGGTGAAATTAACAATAAAATATAATTTTATTATATGTAATAAAATTTGTTAAATTTAGTGATATTTAGTAATTTTATCATGATGCCTTAAAACATGGCATAAAAATGATTTATTGGGTTTAATTTACTTTTCGGTAATGTATTTTTTACTAAATGTGTGGTGTAAGAACTAAAACGCTGAAAACCTGAATTTCCGGTAAAAATACCGTATAGAAAACTACCGTATATTTTGGTTACACTAACCAGAATTATGTTTGTTTGCTTATCAATAATGTCATTACCATAATAAGTTTGCCATGGTGAGTTATAGAAAAATGCTTACCTTGAAGCCCATAAAATTAAATTAGAATCAGTCTTCAAATAATAATAATAAATAAATAAATAAAAAATAAAAGCATTTCTTCCTTTAAGAAATGATATTTCCAAGCAATACTATGTGCTTGTATATTTCTCAAGTATTAAGTAGATTTATTATCTCCAGAAAAAAAGCGAATCGCGGAATAAAAATCATCGAGGGGAAAAAGAAAAAAAAAAGACGCCAAATTAAAAATTTGTATATTTATTTTGATTTGAGCCACTGAGCCCAAAATATAATGTATTTAAGTAATTAATCGAATGTCGAATGCAATTACACTCTTTTTTTTTTTTTAAAAAAAAAAAACTTTAGATACTAGAATTGATTTTAAATTTTACGGAAAGGACTTTTAATCTTTTATATTATTTTAATTGTATATCTGATTTTACAGTATTGTTACATATTTTATTTACGTTAGTATCTGAGGATTTAATTTTGTGGTAATTAAAAATGTAAACAAAAAAGATAAAATGTTTCTTTAAATAATTTTTTTCTTTCTAAAAAGCACTTGTTGAAACAACATTATTTGCATACGAAGGGGTCATGCTCCGTCCTAAGAGCATATACTTCAAAAATTCATTGAAGGAACACAGGAAAACATTAAAATTTGATCATATAATTACAATATTAGGTCGTAAATTAAAGTCAGATTCAACTTTTATAATACCTTGAGTATTTATGTTATATGCTCTCTTTATCTGCTTATCCCTTCAACTACACTGATGAATAGTTTTTAACATTAGATTTTTTAACCGATCTTAGATATCAAATCTGTAATTGGTTCCTCTCTCTAAGCTACAGTTTTTTCAAATATTATTTTTAACCATTTTTTTTTCGAAATATTCAAATTTAAAATTGTAAGTGTGACAAGGGGTCACACAAGTGTTCTTCAAAATTGTCAGGAAATCATCAGGCTTAAAATTCCACAGGAACCCCTGTTCGGAAATGTCATGATACGCCACTAGAGGCTCTACCATCTTATGAACTGTTTATTCTTGCGCTTTGGAACAGGTCATTATAGGGAAAACCGCCCCTTGCCTCGTACAAAACATTTGCGGGCACGGGTTCTTATGCAATTTAAATCCTGAACTCCCCTAGAAGTTCTTTGCAACCTTTTGTGCAACCCCTGTTATATGTAACGTTTTTAAACTTGTACATATCGACAAAAAATAGACTAAATATGTCATTAAAAAATAAATTAAACTACAGCATTAGGAGCAAAATTGATTTTATATTTGAAATCACCACACCCAAACTAGACAAAATCTAGTATTTACGTAAATGCAGCAAAAGTTTGTTCCCAAGTGTTATTAATGAGCTAAAATACTTATTACAAAATTAGTTTCATTACAATTAAAAAAACAATTTACACAAAACTGTGCACAGTAAGATAATATCTTTTGTAACTCTTTTTCATTGCACATTTGCATAAAGAAAATTACATTATACAAGTAGAACATTCAACTTTCATGGAATGCTTAACATTTTTATTTAATCATACTTAATCACACTTTAATAGTTTGATATTCAATAATTTTAAATAAAAACACTTGTATATAAAACATTTAATAACAACAATATGATATATAATTGCTATAAATAATTTCTGTTTAACTCTCATAAAATCTTTGCATACATACAGAGTTTTGTATATTTTGTAAGTATTTAAATCACTCGAATTATGCGTTCTAACTCAAATAGAAACGTCGAATTGTATAAATCAATGATCTGTCAATATTAATTAATATTAAACATAAAATATTTATTATTAAAGATTATAGATAACAAATAGCACAAAATTACCATAATCAATTATTCATCAATTATGTAATTATTTAAAACTTAATCCAGGAGTACCATAATCAGTGCGTACAGGATCACCTGCGAGTCGCTTTCTTTCATAAATCAATAATTTAATGGCAACTCCAATAAATCAATGACAGGATAAATTCAAATTTATGCTCATACTGATATAAATTCATAACAAAAAAATATTTAAGTCAAAAAGAGCTTTGAAGTGAAGGTTTTTTTTCCATCAATATTTAAAATCTGTAGTAAATAATAATTATTTTCTCTGAATATAACTCTAAAGATATCTCACGTATAACATAAATGTATAATTCATACGCAACAATATATATTATGGTTACCAATTTTAATCCATTTTAAAGAAAATTACTTTTTAATGGTAGAAACGGCTAAAACTTTCAATTAAATAATTTTAATTTTTATGATTTTGACCCAAAAGTCATAAAATCATTCAAACGTTCATATTAAAGTTATGATATTTAAATAGTGATATTTTTAAATTCTTGGAAAGTTTTAAAAAATTATGTTCTTAAGTTTCATTTAAGGCAGTAATTATATTTCTAGTTAATGCTATTTTTAAATTCTAGAAAATTTTTTATAATAATGTTCGTAAAGTTACTAATTTTGCTGCGTTTGTTTGCTATGAGTGGAAAGAATTTTCTTTCAAAAACAAAGAAGCTATTCTATAGCCCACTTTCTACCTCTATGCAATTTCGTCATGAACGAAAAAATTTTTATTAATTATTCTCTTTTGTAGGAATTAGATAAATAAATTTTAAAAAAATATAAATAATTGGAAACTCGCTAATAAGTTCTACAATTAAACTGATATTAGCTAATAAGTGTAAGATGATGCCTTTTCCATGAATAAATTTTTTTTTTCCTTGAAAATTCAGATTTAATTTAGTCTTCAAAAATAGTGCAGTAAATACCATTTAAAATATGTGGTTCCATTAATTTTGTAAAAGGCAACTATTTTTTAATTAAACACTTATTTTATTACATTATTTTTGCAAATTTAATTATCCAATATATATACCAACGGCGCTAAAATGGTGTTCCGCGGAACTCTAGAGAATTTAAATTTTTATTCTTTACATTTTATTTTATTTCATAACTGATGTTAAAGAGCAGATCCAACTCGAAGTTTACGACCATAACTATTCAACTTCATAGCCTTGTAATTTTGAACCCAAACCAGAAGACAAGGGAACTCTTGTAGCTATGAAGAAAAAAAAGCCCCAAAACGCATAACATCAGACACAAAGAATATTTCTCAACATCTATTTGAAAATTGATAAATAAAAAAATCCCCTTTATAAAATTTTATTTTTACTCCCAAAAATCGTCAACATAATCCCTCCCTGCTTCAGCATTAAAATACGCGTATAAACAATCGATAAAAAAAATTATATCATCACTAACTAAAAAATCACAAACAATCTGACAATTACTATAATATAAAATAGTTCACAATATGCATAACAGCAGATACAATTTAATATTCCTTAACATAAATTAGAAAAATTTAATAAAAAAATAAAATATTCCAGTATCATATTTTACTTTTACTCCCAAAAATCTTCTACATAATCTCTTTCTGCTTCAGCTTTAAAATATGCGGTATCAACAATCGTTAAAAGGAATTACAGCATCAACAGAAAATTACAGAAAAGGAATTACAGGTATCAACAGTTTTAAAAGGAATCAAATTTCGTCAAATCATTACTATAATGGAAGAAAAGTAACAATCGCTATAATAAAAAAATAGCAAAAATCGCTATAATAAAAAAAATTAGCTCCGATACGCATAACATCAAAAGCAGAGAAAATTTCTCAACATCAATTTGAAAATAAATTTTAAAAAATTCCCTTTATAAAATTTTATTTTTACTCCCAAAAATCGTCAACGTAATCCCTCCCTGCTTCAGCATTAAAATACGCGTATCGACAAACGTTAAAAAAAATTATATCATCACTAAAATAAAAAATCACGAACAATCTGACAATTACTATAATATAAAATAGTCCACAATATGCATAACAGCAGTTACAATATAATATTCCTTAACATCAATTAGAAAAATTTCATTAAAAAAAAATCCCAGAATATTATTTCACTTTTACTCCCAAAAATCTCCTACATAATCTCTTTCAGCTTTAAAATATGCTGTATCAACAATCGTTAAAAGGAATTACAGCATCACAGGATGTTTTTACAGACTGTAAATGGCTTAGTGATACTAGACAGACATGCTGTCTTGTGAGGGTGAATTAGTATGGTTGGAATGACATATGAGACCTCAACATGTCATTGTTTGTTGACAGATTTTGGGCATGTGGACTGGGTGTCCTTCTGTCAACCAATTATCCAGATGTCTGGGGTCGTATTTTATCAAAACAAATAATTCTTCTCTGCTCTTATCTAAATTCGTTGAGCTTTAATTGGATTTTTGAAATTTCAGAAATGAAAGGTGTTTTCTGTCATGTTTTGTTACAAAAAAAAAAAAAAAAAANTCTAACGCGTGAAATATTACATATGGTGCCAGAAAAAATAGAACGTACTAATAGTAAATTTTATAAGGTTTTTCATAAATATTGAATGCTTCGTAGTTTTTAAATAGTGTTTAAAATCTTTTGACATAAAAAATACTTAATAACGCGTACAAACGTGTGAAATGTTAGACATGATTACAAAACTGATAGAATTAATAAATGGAAAGTATATTTAGTAAGAAAAATATAATCAAAGAGTATCCACATTCTATTGCTGAAACATATAAAAAGATGACTCTTTTTTTAAACATGGAGGTCTTTGTGTTCCGTCAGGTTTAAAGTGCACCAGCCACCATTAACTTCTCGGGGAGTCTTCGGCCAGCAGGGATCAAACTCGCAACCTCTTGGCATTGGGCCTAACAATCTACCAACCTAGCTATCACGGCCCCTAATACATCTATTCTGACAACAATAAATAGGAGACGTGGTGGCTCAGGGGATAGAGTGATCACTTTCCAATGAGGTGAGCCGGGTTTGAATCCCAGTGATGGCTAGTCGATACGAATTCCGCATTCGGCTCGTATCGACCACACTGCTGACGTAAAATATCCTCAATGATAGACGGATCATGGGTGAGTCCCCTTGCTGTCAGGCTATCCGTGGGAGGTTTTCGTGGTTTTCCTATCCATGTAACACACATATGCGAGTTAGTTCCTTCAAAAAGCCCTTCACGAAGGACATTTTATCCATGAGTTCCCTTGTCTTCTGGATAGGGTTAAAAAAATTACAAGGCTACGGAGTTGAACATTAGTAGTCATAAACCCTAAAAATTGGGTCTGCTGTTCAATGACGGTTATAAATTAAAAACAATAAGTTGAAATGGCAATCGATGTACTAGTATAAAAAAAAATTAAGAAAAACTTAGCAGTTGGTGTTTTAGGTTAATGCATTTCAAATGATTTATTGCCATTAGACACCTTATAATAGTATGTTTCAAGGAAAAAAAATTTTTTTGTCAATAAATCTTGAAGCAAACGATAATAATAAGCAAACGATAATTTCCATGCTATTTAAATGCCTTATTGTAACAAACAATATAAATAAGTTAATAAACACTAGTGGCAATTTCGCTTATAGCTCTTTAAGTTTTTATTATTATCTGTGTAACATGGAAACATCTTTGAAAAAATATTCTTATTAAATATAATTTTTTTACTTTTATTTATTAATTTTATTCATTCAAATAGTCGGAAAAATTATTTGGTTTAGCTAATAGCTGTTTGAAGCTATTCGCATTTTCTGCTGAATTAGTTATGTTAGATGTAAAGCAAAACGTTTAAACGTTAACGTAAATCATAAAATCTGAAATTATACTAAGTTACTAATGCTATTACAATTGTTAAATACATTTTTGCATTATGCATAAAAAAAATGTGTATCTTATTAAAATATTAGTTTCAAAAGGTAAAATATTATTGTATCTGCGTTTTCAAATATTCTGCATAAAATTTAACTTCTGTTATAATTTATTAAGTAGTTTTTAATTAGTAGCTATAATTTACTAGTAGTTTTAATAGCTAATTACTTTTTTGTAGTTTTTATTTTAAATATGTTTATGGCATTCTTTGAAAAACAAATGTTCTTAAATGTATTTATGGAAATAGTCTTACTAAATTATTCTGCTAATAATAATTGTTCTGACTAAAATTGTGTTAATAAATGTTGTCACTATACTATAAATTAGGATTTTTTACTACTATTATACTATAAATTAGCACTGGATAATGATGAATAAAACATAGATTTTTCAAAAACTGAATTAATAATAAAAAATTTGTTAGAGAAATTAAGAATGCAATGTAGAATGCAACCTTCATTTAATTATACAATAAAACCTTTATTAAATAATACTATAAAGATATATTTAAGCGTTATAAGTATGAACTCTTGGCTGCATTCATATATAGTATTAACTTATTATTTTCCATCTAATAAGACTTGCATAAATATTTTACAGCATTATAAAGATTTATAAATTAGGCTTAATAAACCGAAATAGAAAGCAAATTTATACCATATTGTGGTTCAACTGCATTATTTGATATTTTTGTATTCTATAACCATGATCAAAATACAGATTTTTCAAACTGAAATCATACGTAAAAGTTAATATATTAATTGGATATTAGTATCTAGCCTACATTTTATTATACTATTAAAATATATTTAACGCTATAATTATTAAATTCTAGTCACTATTCAAATCTTGTTGACTGCTTTTTTTTATGTTAGCTTAATATTTCCCATCTAATAAAACTTGCATAAATATTTTATATGGCATTATAATGATTTAATAATTATGCTTAATAAACCGAAGATAAAAATCTAAATGTATTTGTAAAAGATACTTTTGCTAAATAATTACAAATATATATGCATAATTCATTATTCCATTCGATAATATATCGCTTTAAAATAAAAATATGCACTTTTTTTTCAGTAATTACTAGGTTTATAAACTTTGTAGCCAAATAAAGCTGATATTATATCCACTCATAAAATTTGCACCTTTAAAACATTATCAAATAAAAACAAAATTCAATAATTCCATCAATAAAAGTCATCTGCGAGATAATTACTCCCTTGCAATAAAAATGCATATTTTTTTGAGACAAGTATGATAATATTGTATCACCTGTCTTTCAAAAGCCTTGAGAAAGAAGTAGAAAATTCACCGCGTTAAGACGTTTCGTATTATCTGCAAATTTCGAATGTGTTTTTAAAAAAAATGGACGTAGTCTACGAAGTATCTTTCAGTAATGAATGTTGCTCAAAACATGCGTTAAAGAAAATCAACATAAATGCATGTTTAAAAAATACAAACATATATCGAAATAAGCGTTTAAGAAAATGGTTATGTTTCTGTGAATGACCGAAGAGAATGTCGACTTTCACCTATGAATGTCGACAATCACATAGTTGCTTGAGTGAATGTCCGAAATACTGTTATATCGAGTTTGATATTTATTTATTCGTTGATATTATTACTCGATAGTTTAATATCTGCTGAGAATAGATTAGGTGACATATCAGTGTTCGGATAACCGGTTAATTACATACTGGTTAGTGGCACTTGACATTAAAGAAATATTGATTTTAGGCATACCGGGCAAATGTATACCGAACCATGGCAATGAACCTTAAAAAAACATCAGTGTAGGGTATTCCGGGCAGTGGCACTTAACTAGACCCAGTATATATTTTGGACATTTACCAAAGCAACTATGTGTTTGTCAACATTTCACGGGTTTAAAGTCAACAACCACCAATTTCTGAAATTCGCAGTAACAGATATAAAGGAATGGATTGAGAAAATGGATATAACGTTGATATGATAACGTTTAATGAACTGCTGCTACGACATTTTATTTATTTTTTAAAAAAAAAATACTAGCTTGTAAAAAATAATTATTATTTTTCAATATTAAAAAAAAATAGTAAGTGATTTTTCATATCAGTTACGAGCGCCATAACGTAATTATGCACTCACTAAAAATATATACCGTCATTCGAGGCTACTTTGTGCAGTGGGGGCTACTTTGTGCAAATTCAAATTTTGCATTTTTCAAGTGCTGCTATTGAGTATTATGTTTATTTCACGTTAAAAATGTGTGGAATTTGAAGATAGAAGTCTCTTCTATTACTACAAACATTTTTTCGAATTTTAAAACTATCTCAGAGTGTGTTTTGTTTATAAAATGTCAACAACTTTCCGAGGACGTCGGATGTCGAAAAGTGTGAGTGGAAACTTTAGCTGTGAAATGCAAAGACGTTGATAAAACAATTGTCGTAAGTGCAAAATTTTTTATTTATATATTAATAAACAATTATATCATGTTAGCGTTAAAAAAATTTGAAAATTAATAACAAATAAACGGAAAATGAAAAAAAATGCACTTTGGGGCTACTTTGTGCAAAGTTTCATTCGTTTTTTTTTTCGACAGAAAAATGGTCAGACGTTATAAAAAAATACCTGGAACGAGAAACTACCGTGATTACACTTTAGAAAAGCTGCAACAATGTTTGCAAGCAGTTGCTGGTGGTATGTCGATTGCAGAAGCTTCTCGGAAGTACAAAATCCACAGAAATACTATCTCTAATAAAATTCACAAGAAACACGTGAAACTTCCTGGTAAACTATTATTTTTCTTCTACAAAGATTTTTCTAATGAATTAATCAAACGATTTAACACATAAAAATATATTTTATAGGACATCAGGTGATTTTGACAGAAACTGAAGAGCAAGTTCTGTCATGTTCATTCAAGGATGTTATGTTCAAATTTAACAATATTATAAATGTTAATGAATATGTAATAATTATTATTTTTAAAATTTCATCCATTTCAATGTTTAAAAATGTATATGGTTTCCTTTTGTTTAAACTCAAATGTTTTGAAATAAACATTCTTTTTAAGAAAAAATTCTTAAAAAAAAATGGTTTTTTAACGCTGAAAATTATTTTCAAACTAATATCTTTACATATCTTGATGTTTTTGTCTTTAAAAATGTCAACAATTAACTTTTTTAACAATTTTATATCAATATTTTACTAAAAACATGATTATTAAACTGAATTCCTATCGCTGCACAAAGTAGCCCCATTTGGGGGCTACTTTGTGCAAGGTATGTTTTGACTTATTATTCGTAAATATTACATACAAATAATGCCAATATTGATCAAATTCACTCGTCTGAGTCCAGTTATGAATATAATATCGATAAATCTTACTAAAGTTTGAATTAACATAGTTTTTTTACATGTCAAAGTTCAAAAACTGCGAAATCCTGCACAAAGTAGCCCCGAATGACGGTACCACTCTCACAACCTAAAATTTTATTACGAATCAGGAAAAATTAAAAAAAAATTTCCAAAAAGTAAATCTCAAAAGAATAAAATTCATTCTCCAATATATATTATTTTCCTTTAAGGTTTATCTAAGTACACGAACTGGAGCACATGTTTTGAGTCGAGTTGGTCCTTATGGCTTACCAATGGATTATGCTTTGGCTCGACGCTATCTCACCATTTCAATTGACTTGCTTCCGGCAAATTTATTAAGTTGGCTTGTTGAAACTGTCCTTATTGACCCGAAGTTTAATTCAAATTTGTATGCAGTTAAGTCAAAGTTTCACGTACTTTCTAAAGATCCAGTCTTCAATATCAAAATTCACCGAGAATGGGGTCATCTTCGAAGGCGAATCGTCCGTCACCGAAACCGACGTAGTCATAATGGCTACTGGCTACACGTGGAAATTCCCTTTTCTCGAAGACGACGTCCGTGCAGATATGGAAAACCAGCTAAATTTGTACAAATGCATGTGGATGGTCTCCTGATTTAAAGCACTTCGTAGGGTTCTTCTTACCGTTTGGTGCATCTTTTCTAATGGGAGAATTGCAATGTCGGTGGGTGGCTCAGGTGTTCGCCGGGAATGTAAAACTACCTCCGAGAGAAACATTGATGGATGACATCAGGAAAAGGCTTGAAATCAACGAGAAAAGATATGCACCTTGCAGTAAACAAGGTGTTCGAGTCGACTACACGCAGTTTCAAGATAAGATTGCTGAACAAATAGGCGCTAAGCCTAATTTTTACAGAATGTTATTTACAGATCCGCAGCTCTGGTTCAAATTAATATTTGGTCCTAGTGTTCCCTACCATTACAGACTACAAGGACCACATCCGTGGGAAGATGCGAGAGAAGCTATTATGAAATGTGGCCATTGAAAAGAAAGGAAGTAGAAAGAGTGGAATCGCCATATGTTCGATATGCAAAGAAATTTCTATATTTCTTGCTTCCCTTTTCGTAAAAGGAGTTTTTCTCTATGTCATGCATTGATTGAGAATTTCAATAAAATTGAATTTATCTTGAGTTATTTTATTTTTTTGGGTTTATCTATTGTTATGCTCAATCATGAGTGTGTATTACATTTGCTGAATTGTTATTTGTTTTGTATTGTATCGATGTATGCACATATCAAATTTCATTGAAATCGTTCCAATATTTCTAGAGAAAATCGACCAAGTCTGTCCTTTTAATTTCTTGCCCCAGTGTATTTTATGCATAGTTCGCGATATTGGAGCATTCTTTATTGCATAAAAATATCTAGAAGCAATCCCAATTTGTTATCTTTCTTATTCAACAAATATTATAGATCACATGGTGTGATCCTTACAGAACGAAATAGTTTCATATTCTCGTTAACATTTTTAATAAAATAGTTATTTGATAATCTATTAAATATAGATTAGAGAGAGCTTCATATTTTATGTTATACGTTAATACAGTTTTTTCAAATATTAATTCCTTAATTAAATTTAATTAATTAATTTTATTTTCATATGGGACAAAAAATTGTAATTATTTAATTAAAAGTAACTAAAATAAAATTTGTTGACTTAAGCAAGAATTGACTTGTTTTTAATAAAAATATACAAGTTAAAGAATCCATGTGTTGGCTATTAATTGATTAAATTTAATGCCAAGGCTCTTTTTCTTAGCCTTACGCACTCAAATGTGTTGGCGGAAAAGAAAGCAAAAGAAATAATAACGAATTTTAATGAATTCAATATACAACCATATAACGGTTTTCGAATTCTATGCTAATGTGTTAGGCAGATGTAGAGGAAATCTTTAAAAATAGATTTTTTTCTACACTCAATTTAAGGTTGTGGAATAAAAAAAGATTCCAGATTATATTAACGATTTTTATTTATTGAAAAAGGTTAAATAAGAAAATAATTTGGTTATTAAATGTCAGGAAATATGTTATGCATATTTCAGCATGGCAATTAAAATATGAGTAAATACTTTCAATATATAATGTATTAAAAAAGCACAAATGAACTAATTGACTTTAATTATTTATAATTTATTTCAAAGTTTACATGGGCAAATTTTACTTTGCATTCATGATTAAGTAAATTATGAGTATACAGATTGAGAGTAATGTAGAATAGACATAGGTATGATTTATTTTATTTTATTTTTAAAAGTTTTCAACTCAGTGAGTGGAATACAATAATAATACAATAATAGAACTAAGATTATTAAAAAAAAACTTATTTTGTTGTGATAAAAATTGCATTCCATTTATTGATAATAAGCAAGTTGCAAATAAAAGTTATTTTATTAAATTGTCATTGGTTATCATAAGAAGTTATCTATATATTACTCTGCATACGCCTACACATAAGAGTCGACGATCTGGTGACCTGGACGTGACACTTATGACTCCAGATTAGAAAAAATCCTCTAATTGGTCTCCCAATTGGTGACGCGGACGTGTTTAAATCACCTCCAGGTCACCAATTAGGGGATTTAAATATCGACTATGTTAACCTTCATCTATCTAAAGGTACCTCACGATTGAATCAAGTTAAAACGTCTTATATACTAGTAAATTGGTATTTAATATAGTGGTAGTATAGTGGCTACGCCACAGTAATTAAAAATAAAAACTTTTCTTTTGAATACACATAATCACGGCATAACGTTATAATAATATATTATACTGTAGACCAATATAATGTGCTTTCGTTTGATTGAATTGAAAGACATAGCAATAATTTTCGGTGTGTTTTAGTCAAGGTTTGAATGCAAAAATGTTATCAATGGGCGTTATAGTATTATGAAACCTATTCAGTATCGTATTGTATTGTATCGTGTGTTTACATATTTGTTTATCGGTTTTACTTTTCTTCTCAATAAAATATCATCAATAGTTTAAAGGCTTTTCTATCGTAACTATTCGAATAAACTAAAAAGGTAAAATAAGTTTCATTGAAATGCAGGAAGATTCTAAAAAAATTCTTTATGCCAAATTAAGCTGCAAGGTTTCATAGAAAATCCATTTAAGGTGCTTATTATTTTACAATTTCTGCACAAAATTCAGTATTTGCGATCCACTAAAAATGTGACATAACTTTAAACCCAATATAGGTTTTATATTTCAGATTAGAAAAGATTCGCTTTCTTTTACTCAAAACATGAAAAATCCATTTTATTGTAAAATGTGGACTTTTAAACCTTCATGTTCAGGCGAATGTTCAATACTTGATAATAAATACAATTATTACACTTACCGTTTGATAGTTTATAATAATAAATTAAATGAGGAATAAAAAATGCATCGGATAAAAAATATGGATTTTCTTTAATGTTTATATTTCGTATGCTGTGGTTGCATTTTAGTTATTGCTCTACTTTCACGTTTGTTTACATTTAGATGAAAGCAATATCCAATAATTTTATAAATTAAAATAGGAAAGAATAGTGCATTTGTAAAAAAAAATATATGGATCTTATCTTATTATTCAGTTATAACTGCCCATTGTGAAAAATTCCGGATGTAATTCCAGTAAAAAGAAATGACACCCTGAGTGCCGTAGTCGTTACCGTAAAATTTCCTGGAACAAAACAAACATGATATATTACTTTACTTTAATATTTTGTAAAAAATGGATTTCAGGGTAAAATTTTACGGTATAAGACAATAAGAGAAAAAAATGGATTTTACGGATCTCAGGGTGTCAGATCTGAATTCTTTTACAGCGTCGATTTCTTTTTAACAAAATTCGTGATGCAAATGTAGATGTATTCAGGTAGTTTGTTTAATAAATCAGAGATTGATATGATTGAGTAGGTAATTTAATACATTAATACTTACTGTGAAATCACATAATCACTGAAAATAAATAAATATTAATGTAAAAGTTACGGTGTAAAATTTTACGGCTTAAAACTTTAAGGAAAAAGAAAAGATTTTTCGGATCTCAGGGCTCCAGAAATTTTTGCTGCAATTTTATCTGAATTCTTTTACTGTGTAGATTTCTTTTTAACAAATTTCATGTAGTAAATGTAGATGCATTCAGTTAGTTGGTATAATAAATCAGAGACTTCTATGATAGAGGATCCAATCCAAATTCCCAAGAATCCACCGATGTTACTAAACAACTCCATTGGCTAGAAGAATACAAAATTAATCTTACAATGTATTCTATTCATTAAACAGGAACGAGAAAATTTATATATATATAACACGCAGTTTCAAGATAANTATATAACTATATATATATATATATATAGTGAAACAAAATTTATGGATATAAATGGGTACTAATTGAATTCTACGTAACTGAAATGATTTCAATTGAATTCTATGATAGGTAGGTACTTTATTTACATCACACTAGGGCTAGGGTAATGGGCTATTGGCGTCGGTTTGGGAAGCATCCCTGAGGATGATCCGAAAACATGCCATCGCATTTTTGATTCTCTGCAGAGAGAATGGCTTCCCTGATTTGGTAGTCCGACGGCAAGCGCGAAGTCGATAACTTTACGGTAGAACAGTTTAACGAGGAACGATGCCGCGTACCCTCAGTTTCTTCACAGGCTGATCAAAGTGGTCACCCACCCGCTTTCTGACCTGCTGTGTTCTACTGGGAGCCGTGTCTTTACGATCAGTCCCCCAATTCTTTGGAATTGAATGGATATTAATTAAATGTGGTTCAAATATTGTATTTTTCCAAGTATATTACAGTTGCATTACAAAAGTTTTGATAAAATATTTTCCACATGCCCCAAAACAAAATAACCTGAATTCATTTTTAGAATACAATTCCAAACTATTCAATAAGTTTTATAATAAATTTTTTTGCTTGTTTTTTTTTTCTCATTAAAAGCAATTTGATAATAGGAAAATGTAAGAGCGTTGCAAATATAAGAGCGTCAAGAGTTCAAGTAGATCCTCATATAAATAATAAAGATGTATAGTTTTCAGATGTAGCCTCATTGACGTGAAAGGAAAAAATTTTGTATTCTTTAAATGTTTTAAATTGCATTTGTTTTAAAATAATTTTTTTAGGTAGGCAATCACGATAAGTCCTACAGTTTTAATCAAACTAAATTTGAAATTTTAAAACAAGCATTTATTTTAGTCATTTATGTTGCTAAAAAGGAAGTTCCCTCTTAATGCTGTAAAACTCATGATAATACACTCATGATCATACGCTCATTAAAGATAATAGCAACTCAGAAGTTTCAAAAGTTTCAGAAACAAAACAAATGTAACTTATTCATTGAGCCGTTTTTTTTTCACCAAATGTTGAAAATCAAAAAAGATGGTAAGATATCATTCATAAAAACTACAATCTTCTAAAGAATATCTCCTTTACAAAAACTTAATATTACATGGTTGGTATAATGGTTAATGCATTTTGTACCTCCCATGCAATGCAATGCAATACAGTCTTTACAACACCTGGACATGCTGAGTATGAGAATATTGAGCTGTTCTTGGTGAAGATGACACCACTCAGCAAACAAAGCTTTTAAAAGTTTCGGTACAAGTTCCGTCAGTCATCTTCAACTCGTCAGTCAAGCCTGTCATGTCCCACACATGCTTCATCGGATTCAAGTCAGGTTTAAATGCTGGCCATTTAATGTGGGTGATGCCCTCAGCTTGAAAGGATTCGTTTTAGATGTTTGCAAGGTGAGGACAGGTGTTGACAACCATAAACACAAATTCTGCTCCTATTGCACCCATGTCATAACTATTCGGTTATGGCACTGATCGGCTTACAGAATGCTTGTGAAAAAATTTACTTCATCACCATTTCTTACATAACCTTCTCTCGTCATTCTGACTTACTGGTGACCTACTGTAATTTGCATATTATTTTTGAAGATGTGTATTCTGGAGGTGAAATGTTTCCTTTTAGAGTTCTATTTACGTGCGATTATGAATTATCCTTAATTTTTGGACTGACTCGACTGTAATTAAATATCACCCTCTTGAGTCCCAGTATCCAAATATATAAAAAACATTCCTTACAATTTTCTCACTTAAAAATATTATTTAAAAAATTTTCTTCTGTTACCATGTCCTTACAAAGCAATAAATAAACTGCAATAAAGATTATTAGAAAGTTCAGAAATTCAATTAAAGAAACATTCTGGGCAGTTTTATGGCATAAAAATATTTTATTTTACATGAGTATATTGAAATTAGTTTCATGTGCAAAATGTTACGAAATGCACGATAAAAATATTGAACATAAGCTAAAAATTAAAATTTATAATTTTTCATTTTATGAGAAAAAATAACTGAGCAAGGTTTCTTAAGTTTAAATACTTGCTTTTAAAAAAATAATAAAAGAAACTCAATTGTATTTATGAGTTTTCTCTCTTTTCAGTTATATTTTTTAAGTAAAGATCGCATTTTCTTCTTCAAATTAAAGCTCGGAGATGAGTGGTTTAGGCTAGTGATTACCAACTGGCGGCCAGCGAAACCTTTTTGTATGGCCCGCGAACTAAAATATATTAATTGTCACTTTTTTGCGGACAATTTTCGTAAAAAAATATATATAGGCTTAAAATACTTTTCTTTCTGTGAAATTTAACATACCAACGGTGCAAAAAAATTTATTTCTCAGGTTTTGCATCCAAGAAAATATTTATTAAATAAAATATCGATTATTATTTGTAATTCAATACTTTTGTTTTGTATAACTTGGTATAAAAATCTGATAGTAATATTTAATGTTCCTTCAAACATAAAAGAGTCGAATATAAAATTTTGATGAAGCCCGCCATTTGACTGGTGTTTTCATTTGCCGCCCCCGGCTTCGTGTAAGTTGGAAACCCCTGGTTTGAACTCTGCTTTTCAGAAAGATTTCTTTGTTTTGTAACTGCATTTTACTGTGTAAGAAACCAGGATTAACTGAGATAATTCTTACGGGTAAATAAAATCCGGTTTTTACAAATTTTTGTGTTTGAAACAAACTTGACTTACCGGTACTTTTGGAACAAAGTGGATTATTTTGATTTTAGCATTTCTGAATGACACTCCGAGACTCATAAATTGAGAGCTGTAAATCAAAATCATAATGAATATTGTTTCACTAAAAATATTTCGAAAATTAAATGCTACAATAAAACTAGTTATCATTCTAATTATTTATAAAATTTATTTTAAAAGCAAACCCAATGTTTTCCCGGATGTTGTCTGTCGTCAATCTCTCAGGGGCACCGTAGTAGGTGGGCCAACGTTGCTCTCACAGTAAAAAGGACAGGTAGTATAGGGAAGTACCGTCATTCGGGGCTACTTTGTGCAGGATTTCACAGTTTTTGAACTTTGACATGTAAAAAAACTATGTTAATTCAAACTTTAGTAAAATTTATCGATATTATATTCATAAATGGGCTCAGACGAGTGAATTTGATCAATATTGGCATTATTTGTATGTAATATTTACGAATAATAAGTCAAAACACACCTTGCACAAAGTAGCCCCCAAATGGGGCTACTTTGTGCAGCGATAGGAATTCAGTTTAATAATTGTGTTTTTAATAAAATATTGATATAAAATTGTTAAAAAAGTTCATTGTTGACATTTTTAAAGACAAAAACATCAGGATATTAGTATTATATAAAGGTAAAGATATTAGTTTGAAAATAAATTTTCAGCTTTAAAAAAACATTTTTTTTGAAGAATTTTTTCTTAAAAAGAATGTTTATTTCAAAACATTTGAGTTTAAACAAAAGGAAACCATATACTTTTTTTAACATTGAAATGGATGATATTTCAAAAATAATAATTATTACATATTCATTAACATTTATAATATTGATACATTTGAACATAACATGCTTGAATGAACATGACAGAACTTGCTCTTCAGTTTCTGTCAAAATCACCTGATGTCCTATAAAATATATTTTTATGTGTTAAATCGTTTGATTAATTCATTAGAAAAATCTTTGTAGAAGAAAAATAATAGTTTACCAGCACGTTTCACGTGTTTCTTGTGAATTTTATTAGAGATAGTATTTCTGTGGATTTTGTACTTCCGAGAAACTTCTGCAATCGACATACCACCATCAGCAACTGCTTGAAAACATTGTTGCAGCTTTTCTAAAGTGTAATCACGGTAGTTTCTAGTTCCAGGTATTTTTTTATAACGTATGACCATTTTTCGGTCGAAAAAAAGAACGAATGAAACTTTGCACAAAGTAGCCCCAAAGAGCATTTTTTTTCATTTTCCTTTTATTTGTTATTAATTTTCAAATTTTTTTTAACGCTAACATGATGTAATCGTTTATTAATATATAAATAAAAAATTTTGCACTTTCGACAATTGTTTTATCAACGTCTTTGCATTTCACAGCTAAAGTTTCCACGCACACTTTTCGACATCCGACGTCCTCGGAAAATTGTTGACATTGGATGAACGAAACACACTCTGAAATTGTTTTAAAATTCGAAAAAATGCTTGTACTAATAGAAGAGACTTCTATCTTCAAATTCCACACATTTTTAACGTGAAATAAACGTAATACTGAATAGCAGCACTTGAAAAATGCCAAATTCGAATTTGCACAAATTCCCACTGCACAAAGTAGCCCCGAATGACGATACTTTATTTACGTCACACTAGAGCTGCACCATGGGATATTGGCGACGGTCTGGGAAATATCCCTGAGTATGGTGCACTAAGCAAAGTTTGTACCTCATACCAACGAGCTATAACCAAATTACAAAAAAGAACAAGCTTCAAGTCCTGATTTTTTTAACAGCAGGCAATGAACGTATCGTTTTTCAATGGAAGGTGCTGGTAGTGATGCTCATCTTACGTTGCCTGGTGAGCACCTTGTGGCCAAAGTCACGAAGGCGAGCAACATTACCCACGCCACACATACCCGTTCATATTCACACAACAGAGGACTGAGAGAAACAATTATGCCTTGAGCGGGATTTGAACTCGCAGCCACTGACTTTGCAGTTCAGCACTCTAACCACTCTACCACTTGTCGGCACTGTTCCTGAACTGATATCTAACTCAACATGGCTGTTTTGTGAGCCGTCGATGTCGACTCATACGTCGTCTGTCGAATGAACTCTATGGGTCTGGTTGCTATTCCTTTATATAATATAGGTATTGGTATTGAAGCAAACTGGCAGAGTTATCAAACTGAATTTCGTTGACACCAGTTAAATAAGGCGCTGTTACACGCATATCGAGTGAATGCCACTTAAATACGGGGCTCGTACAAGCAGGACTAAATACAATGCTTGCACTGACAGGTTATCGAGTGTATGCTGCTTAAATACGGCACTCGTACGAGTAAGACATCGCATGGATACTGTCTAAATAATGAAGAAATGGGTGCTCGTAACGAAAAGCTTAACATTAAAAGGAAAAGTATTGAACCATACATATTATACAGGACATTGAGTAAAATCACTCTCACTTTATATTTTTGGCATCGACATCAAAAATAAAAGCAAAGTTATTATTCTTATTGGGTGACGCAAATTAATATTTAAGCCCCCTCCAAAAAATGAAAGAAAGAATGCAAATCACAGTGCAAGAAGGAACACGCAAAAAGCATCAAAACAGGTTTAGTTGGAAGTTGAAACACTAAACTATTTCTGATAATCAACTACGAACTGTTTTCACCCGCAATCATTACTTACGCCTTCATGTACCGTGATTTTCAAACTTATGATGGCGTTTTTTTTTCCTGGGTTAAAAGTTAATGAAAAACAATCATTAAATGTGGAAAAAATCTTTAATCTTTTATTTACTCTTAAGAAAAATTACTCAACAAAGTGAAATGAATTCAAAACAACTTACACATTATAAACTCCAGGATAAAGCAGTTTTCGTATTTTATATCCGTATTTTAAGTTCTGTAAAAATTTTAAAAAAAGTATTAATACGCCGCCTATAAAATATAATCAATACATTGGTTATGTTTTATAAACAACGTTGGACAGCCAACCTATTTTTGGGTTTACAACTATCAGTGTTTTACTCTTTTGACTTCTAATTTTGAACCCAACCCAGAAGGAAGGAAACTTCTGGATCAAGCATTGGAACAAACTAATCTTAGTGGAGCACTTTTCGGCAGAACTAATCAATGTTTGTTTTATATGGAGGGGCAAACCATGAAATTTTCCAATGGGTAGCCGGTAGACAAAGATATTCCAACTTATGATTCGTCTACCACTAATTATATTTTAAGACAGCATTATTACCACGACTCAACCAATACATGTAAGAAGATTCAGATTTTCGATATCAGGCAACAGACTTATCATTCAAAGATTATTTTCAATGGATGGAGTAGCTCTGATTTTCTAAAAAACTATTGAACTTCTTTTCAGACACCGTTGTTTTTTCTTCTTGTTTTCCAAGGTTTTGGATTAGGGTAATGCGCCTAGAATAGAGCAGATTGTCGCAGATAGGTTTAAGGTTAGAAGACTTACACGTAAACCGCATAACAAGTCTTTTTATGTTTACATTAAAAGGTTTTTGCTGAGTTAAAATAAACCTTATTTTGCTATCTGGGTGAAGAGGATCCGAAGACACGTTATCAGAATTTGGATACTCTGCGGAAGAAGTGCCATTCCTTCTTCTGTGGCGTGATGAGATGCGCGAACTCGAGCACCTTTGTGGTATAATAGTTTTACGAGGGCCGATAATGCACACCCTCAGTTCCTTCACAGGCTGACCAAAATGGTCACTCAAGCGATGCTTGATTGATTTTGGCGATATCTGCTGGGAAGAGCCACTAAAACTGCATCCCAATGGCATTTCAATCCTCCATCATGTTACAGTAGACATATACGAATGACGAGACACGGATTAAAGAAATGTCTGAGTGCTTTTAGCAGCAGCTTTAGTCCAAATTCTTAGTCCGTAGTGTTCAGTGGGAGGTAGTTTTTTTGTATAATTAAAGTATTTTGGCCGATTCAGATACATCTTAATTTGTATACGAGGGTTGTAAATTAAATAGTGGCAACTTAACCTTGAAACTCACAGAAGGGCGGGCATGCGCAAATAGGGTATGGGTGCGGTGAGGTGGCTTTGTTGTCGATGTGTAGAGTACAAAAAACAAGCGATTTGCTTAGGAGGGTAGTTGTTGTGTGGCGTTAAAGAGAGGAGTTTCGTTTCCATCGCTCTAAAGCATGTTTTCAAAAGATGATCAGCGGTTCGGTCGTGGCTTAAAATCGAGGTTGCCTGTGGCAAAAATGCAACAGAATGCTATCGAGCATTAGTGGAAGCCTGTAGCGCAAATGATTTACATTATAGGACAGTAGCACGATGGGTTCAAGCATCTCGTCTTTTTTCGTCATTAAGCCTCTTGACAACATGCTTTAGAGCGATGGAAACAAAACTCCTCACTTTAACGCCACACGACAACTACCCTTCTAAGCAAATCGACTGTTTTTTGCACTCTACACATCGATAACAGAGCCACCTCACCGCACCCATACCCTATTTGCGCATGCCCGCCCTTCTGTGAGTTTCAAGGTTAAGTTGCCACTATTTAATTTACAACCCTCGTATGATGTAGGGATATTTATAGCAGAAAAATGAATAAAATCGTACAGGAAAAATTTATCTATTATGTAAAAACTTAGTTGAAGATGGCCACATTCCAAAATTACAAAAAATAAAGCAAATAAGTACTTTAAAGGGGTCAAGAAAATCATTCTCTCAACATCGAGAATTTCTGTTTAGATATTGGGTTGGACCGGGAGGCCGGAGCCTCCGATCCATTCGCCAATAATTTGAAATAAAAAGTAAATGATTTGTATCTAACGGACTGTTAGGAGCATGGGAAGAGATCCATGGTTGAAGATTTACCGAAAGAGAGCATGACCAAAAATTGAACCAACCACCCATGATCAATATTAAATTTAAAAATAGTTTGGCGAAAGCGAATTGCCAAAAAACACTGAGATAATTAGTATAATCTTATAATTGAATTTATTTTTTTTTAAGAAATAAAGAATAATCGATTCGATTTAATCGAGATAGTGAATTAATGAGTCTTACATTAGTATTGAAATAAAAAGTTAGCCGTTACATTGATTGTTAAGAAAAGAATAAAGTATTTTATATTCGCTTTTTATAAATTTTAATAAAAATTAAATAAATGGTAAATTGTAATCGAAACTCAATTAAGAATGATTAAAAAAATTAAGTTTAAGAAATTAAAGAAATATTAAAAGCTAGGGAATATGTAATGCCTATTGTGGCATCACAGTACTTTTGGGTATTATACTTGAACAAAAAGGTAAAATACTACAAAATAAAAACTCGTTTTTCAAATAGATTCAAATAAAAGGAAAATAATAACACTTTTATGAGTTTAAAAACGAAAATGTAGATTTTGAATTTTATTACTTTCGATTTTATAGCAAGTAATATTTTACAAAAGAAAAATCATACCTCTAGTACATTATTAAAATGCTTGTATTTAAAAGATCGAGTCCTGCAAAAAAAAAAATTATATAATACCATTGTTTAAATTATTAACTAAATTATTTGCTTAAAAGTATCTATAAGCCATTGTATGCCATTTAATAATATCAAGTACCTATTAAAATCTGTTAACAAAATCAAGTGCCTTTTTTTAACTTACACCATATTTTTTTCTTCGCATTTTGCGATCAGTAATACACATTAACATTAATTTACATTTTGCACATAATTATTTAAAAAATACAGACTTACTATTGCAGTTGTGTTTGTAAAATATCCACTAAATTAAGAAGAAAAAAATTAAACTGAATTTTCATGCCAAAATACAAATTTTGTTAGATTAAGGTTAATATTCATGCGAAATCTGATTAATGATAGAATATTCAAAGACAAAATGCTACTTTTATTTAGATTCGCTTAAAAGTAAGAGGGGCAAATGATAAACGGGGGAGTTCCAGTTGGTTCAAGTACACAGCAATTAAACAAAATTTGACTAACTCCGGTTAGATTTGGTATTGCAAGAAGGTGACCACATTGACCAGGTTCGAATGTGCCATCAACTTTAAAAAAATTCTTCTCGACATGTACAAACAAGGTGTAATGTCCTTATTTGGATCGAAACAATCAAAATATAGCTTTAAATTAATGGAGCAAAGTTATATTTGGATCAACGAATTCAAGCTTGCTGGGAGAATGTATTTGAAGAAAGATTGTAATGAAGAATGTAGTAATGCTATTAAGATATGTTGTAGGAAGATGATAATATTATGGTCGGTGAGGGGGGAGTTGTTATCGACAATACCACCTTCATCTATGAAGAGGCGCCCCGCCATAGAATCGAGTTAACAAGTCTTATGTACTAGTTGAATTGGAATTATATTTTTGTAGTGATAGATACACTATAGTACTATCCCCAGATTTATATCTGTAATAGAATACGATGAACGGATACAACTAGTTGGTCCATTGCTGCTTTGTAAGAATCCGGAAGAGCTGTATTAAGATCACCGTACATTTGAGTGCTGATCGCGAGAGCTATAATAGGTTCACGGTCGTGATAGCTCATGTGTTGACAATAGCAGTCGAGTGTATATGGGCCAACGTTGTGTGTGATCGAGCCTGAGTAACGGCTGCACGAAGGGGTGGGTAATGTCGCAGTCACAAGTAGCACGCCAACTGTTCAATGTGGACCACCCATCAAAGTAGGCGGGTTCAAATCGAAGTTGAAGTTTTTGACAAGGTAGGCGTGTTCATAATGAAGTGGGAGTTTCTGTCAAGGTAGGCATGCTCATATCACGTCCGGGTCACCAATGTGGGGAGAGTTGTTATAGACAATGCCGACCTTAATTCAGGAAAAAGTACCTCACCATAGAATAGAGTAAACATGTCTAATGTACTAGTGAATTTGAATCATATTTTTGTAGTATTATTTTGTAGATACACTACAGTTTGCTTTGTTTTTTGGAGGGAAAAAAGGTTGGAGATTTGGTGCAAATACATTGGTCAAAAAGTATATGTTTGTACGTCGCAGGGAGAAATTATATTAGAATAAGGGGTTTATTTCTTTTAACAAATGAGGTCTCTAAACATATCTAAGCAATTATTTGAAATCAAAAAAGGAGAAAAGTGTTATGTTTTCAAGTGACAAGAGACTTTCGCCATCTTCCTACCTCAACCCGATTTTTAAGCTGAGGAATGAGTTCATGAATTTCAAGTTATTTAATACCGCAATAATGGTTCCCCTTAGATTATGAAAGGGTTTTTCTTTCTTCTTTCGTTTAAATATTAATATGTGACTTCTAAGGAGTTCGAGGTTAGAAACTTTTTCAGGTTAAATTTCATTTTTATCAAGTATTCTAAAGAATTTTTGATAACACTCTGCTTAACAGTTCTATGATTTTATGCTTCGATTACTGTTACAAATAAGCAGTCTAAAATTGACAATTCAAAGAAGAAAAAAAATTCAATATTTGTATAATGGGTTTAAGATTAAAAAAATATATATTAAATGAATGCATTTTTCTTAAGATTAGAAAAACCTTCTTCATGAAAATTACTTACACACACGGAGTATTGTTGCACTTTTTCAAACAACTATCCCAATTTTCTTTTTTGACTTTTTCACCTGAAAAATACAATAAAAGTTTTAAATGCAACCTAATGAAAATTTTGGTTCTTAAACCCGGCTCACTTGGAATCTAAAAAATTAATGAAGAATTATTCAAACAGTTGAGTGAACAACTTTTCCCACCTGTGAGAAGATAATGACTAAACTTTCAAATTGGAAGCGTGGCGGCTCAGGGAATAGAGGGTTCGTCTTCCAATGAGGTGAACCGGGGTTCGAATCCCAGCTATGGCTGGTCGATGCGAATTCCACACCCGGCTTGTGCCGACTACCGTGCCGACGTGAAATATCCTCAGTGGTAGACTGATCATGAGTTAGAGTCCCTTTGCCGTCAAGTTAACAGTGGGAGGTTCTCGTGGTTTTCCTCTCCATGTAACGCAAATGCGGGTTAGCTCCATCAAAAGAGTACTCCACGAAGGAAAATTTCTCCCAATACTCGATCCAAGAGTTCCCTAGTCTTCTGGATTGGGTTTGAAATTACAAGGCTACAGAGTTGAACATAAATAGTCTTGAACCCCAAAAAATTGGGTCCGCTGTTTAACGACAGTTATAAAATAAAGCTTGAAAATTATTAAAACATAATATTACTTTAACGGGAGTGTTGAAATGTTGAGTTGGGCTCAACATTTTGGTCATCATGACCAAAAATTGAACCAACCAC
>NC_092212.1:22006442-22029569 GCF_043381705.1 Parasteatoda tepidariorum
AAGTACTTTTCTTAGAAATTTATCATGTGATGTTTCACCCCCTCCCATAAAACTCAAATTTTTTGTGAAGAACTGTTCATTTATATCTAACTAAAACTTGTGAACGATGAGAACGTGGTGGATGATACTGACGAGATGATAAAGTTCCTCCAAATCACACAGCAGTATTGAAAGCTTTAGACACTATTCCTGACTATTTACAATTTAATTTTGCTTCTGAAATTCCCTCTTATACCATTTATATGAACTGGAAAAAACTGTTTTTGAATAACGTCGGCAAAAACAAATACAAACATGTATTAAGATTATTTTGTAAGAAAATAAATTGTCTTAAGGTATGTTAAATTTTTTCTTTGTATAATTAAAGTAAATATCATAACAGTATAAATATTAGCATCTAATCTTTAGAAACATATTTATTAATATTGTCATTGCAATTTACGTTGCGTTTTAGAATCTTGAAGTTTTTCACTTATGCGCTTTTTTCTCTTGGCCCCTTACACCGGTGCATAAGTGAGAGTTCACTGGATCGTTTCAAAATTTCTTTAGCTAGTGAAATGTAAGCTAATAACATTTAAAACAAAAAAGTTTATTTTACGCTGAAATTTTAAATTCAATCATAATTTTGACATAAATTGTTTAAACAATTATGTCATGAAAGCAACAGAACTATTTAGAAAGGGAAAAAATAACCAAAACGGTAAATATTTGAATCTTAACTAACAATTGGTGTTCGAAATGGGCTACAGGTGGCGTAGAGCAGAACTCTCCACCTATGGCAACATTTCGCATGCTTTCACCATTAGCGTGTGGAGAATCATAGAAGAAGGAAGTATGTTAGTCTCTGTCTTGATTTTCATACAGATAAAAAAATTTTAAGTCGGGAAACTAGATGGGACTGAATACTACGTTAAACACAGTTCTAAAAGAAAGCACATGGAAAATTTAAAAAAATATTTTTATTAATTAAAAATGAAAAATATTAAGAAAAATTTAAAATATTGTAGTACATTCCTATACAACTGAAAAGAGGAGAAGTCTTCTCTCCAGATGGCGTATTTGAGCGTTGCGATCACCTATCTTGTTCGATTCAAGATTTTCTGTAAGTAAGGGGTGTGTTTGTGTGTACACTGCTTGTCAATTGCTAAGGAACAACTGATTTATGCAAAGTGACGTTCTTAACAGCCTACCAATAAAAGAAAGACCAAACGTAGAGGGCGTGGTAGAGCAGTATCCTTTATCTGTTTAAAGGTAGTGCACATTACCTCTTCATTCATTCGAAAATTCATGTCAGGAATTTGATCAAAATAGCACTATAGGTTGTTGAACTTATTTCTGTAAAATTCAGTGTGTTGTTGCTATAATTAAGTACAAATTTTTAACAAGATATCATTTGAGTTCTTACAATCGTGGACGAGATGTTAGACTATTGGAAGCAGGTCAAAATGTCACAACCGTGGCAGCAATCTCAAAAAGCGTCATCTCGTGATTAAAAAAGACCTCTGAAGACGGGGATGCTACGTGATAGCATGCTAGTGGTCGTTGTACCCAAGTCGAAATTCTCGATGGTCCCATCAAAATATTTTGATGGCTTTTGTTGATTTCAGTGCGAATATCGTAGCACATTCTTATACAATTGAGAAGAGAAAAAGGAGGAATGTTAAGCCATGGAATCGATCTTCTCCCTAAATAGCGTATTCGAGCGCAACAGAGTAAGAAAGAGCGTAACAGTATCGCGAAAACAGAGTAAGAAAGGGTTAATTTTTCAATAACTTGAAATTAATAATTTCTCTACTCTGTAGTTTCTCATGGGAGAAATCGATATACAATAAAACATAGCAGACATACATAATACTATACATAATACTATACATACATACTACTATACATAAAACAAGGTACACACTTCAGTACTACAATACAATAAATGAGGGCCATACCATTATGTCAACGTTTTCTTCTGTACTTCCTATAGGATTAAACAATGTGCAATTTGTATCATAAGGTTGGGGTAAGAGATGCTGCTCCACCTATGAAAAAATAAAGTCAACATTTTGAAAATAATATTGGTTGCACGGAAGTGAATGAAACAGATTTTACGACCGGGAGGAATTCAATTTTACAATAGGCACTGGATCCAAGTCAAATTTTTTGATGGTTTTCTATTAATATACCAAAATAATCTTGATGATAACCATTACCCCAATCTCGGTATTCGAACTGATTTATGATGGTCCAACTTGTTTTGATGATTCATTCCTGTTGAACCATCAGAACTTTCCATCATAGTTTCTTAAAAATCAATAAATAAAAGTCAGCATTTTGAAAATAATATTGGTTGCACGGAAGTGAATGAAACAGATTTTACGACCGGGTGGAATTCAATTTTACAATAGGCACTGGATCCAAGTCAAATTTTTTGATGGTTTTCTATTAATATACCAAAATAATCTTGATGATAACCATTACCCCAATCTCGGTATTCGAACTGATTTATGATGGTCCAACTTGTTTTGATGATTCATTCCTGTTGAACCATCAGAACTTTCCATCATAGTTTCTTAAAAATCAAATGTTGAAACGGTCATGAGCCACCATCACCCCAATGTAGGAATTTACAGATTTATGATGGGTCAACACGAAGAAACAAGCAAATTTTTCTGATTGTTTATTCCTGAGAACCAACAAGATTTCCCATTAAACCATCATGGAAATGTATAGTTGGAATCCTCATGAATCATCATGGATTATTATCGCTTGTTGGTCTATGAGAATCAAAATTCTCTTCATGATTAAGCATAATATTGTATTTAAGTAGCATTTTCCATCACGGAATGATGGAAGTTGTTTGGCATATCAAAAATCATGAACGCATAATTGTAAATGTTGGAGAATGATGACCATCAAATGTTGTTGGACCAGTATGAATTGCGCTGAAACCAACACATACCATCAAGAACTTTGACTTGGGGAGTAAAGGAGCAAAATATGCGTTAGGTACCCAGTATGTAACACTCTAATTGCAATAGCACTAAATATGGACAACATCCGGAGGCATATATTCATTTGATGTTGGTCCCCTTTAGCATCGATGACAGCCCGCACACGTCTGGGAAGACTTTCCACCAGTTTTTGATGGGTGACCATAGGAATTAACTTCCAGACTTCTATCACAGCTGAAGTGAGTACTTGCAGTGAGGAGGGTCGTTTTGGCTGGCTACGTAATCTGAACTCTAATTCGTCCCAAAGATGCTCTATAGGATTTAGATCGGGGCTATGAGAGAGTCAGTCCAGTTTTTGAACACCCATTTCGTCAAATCCCGTCTGTGCAAGCCTCGATGTGTGAATGGAAAAGCTATCCTGCTGGAATAGAAATGGGCTGAAATGTTGCCATAGAGTTGGGAGTGCAGCATTGTCCAGAATGTCCATATACATCTCAGAGTCTAACCACAGGAACTAACGGACTTAGACCGAATCACAAGAAACACCCCCACACCATTATCCTTCCACCACCATAAAAACCGAGTGTCCGGATACTTTTGGCCGGATAGTGTATCATCATCATCCGTTCTCCTTTTTTTTTTTGATCGTGACAACCACTTTTACGAGGAATGAATATTTCTCCCTTGCTTTCTCTCGACATTCCGCTGTTCTTCCTTCCTTTTCTTGATATTCTGTTACTTCAATGCTCATGTTTTTCATCCTCCAATGAAATTAGAGAAAAGGATAAAAACTCTCTACTACAGCTTGCCTCGGGTCAGTACCATCTATACAATTCGGATAATTCACTTTAATTTGTCTATTTTGCTAACTTTGATGTGAAGTTTTACTGTTAGAGGAGGCATCATTCCTGTTCGACCTTAGCATATGTAAAGGTAAAACTAGAAATATGCGAATACCCTTTAATCAGTAGGCGTATTATAAATTTTACCCCAAAGATACAACGACAAACGAGTTAACGAGACAAACCCACGATTTGCACAATAACCATATAACACCTGGTGGCCATTAAAAAAAAGCGGTTTCGAACGGGTAATTAAATAAAGTGAGGCCCCTTTTTAGCCATATGTTGATAAATGTTTAATTATTATGTAAAGAAATTTCATAAATTTACTTAACCCCTTAAGGATCAGTTAATTTTCAAGAAAACGGTCATAAAAGTGCCTATTTTGCCAAATACACGTATTTGATTAGTGATGACACCTAGTTTGAACTTAACTAACTATCTACAATTACCTTAAAAATATCCTGGTGGTACTGCCATCTAGTGTGTAAAATGAGAAATAAAATGTTTTCCGGGCAAAAGAAATTAATTAGTTTTATTCTTAGTGGCACGTTACTACTGAACACTCCAGCCCGTAAATATCACGGGAGTGAGAAATAGAGGGCGAAACCTCCCCCCGTCATTTTCATGGAGCGAGAAGGAAGGGGTTAAAGAATTTCATAAATTACATTCCGCCCACTACCCTATGAAAATTTCGATGCACTGATAAATCAGCGATTACGTGTAAAAAGTAACCGGTTTAAACACCAGTTGTGAATGCGGAAGCAGAAAAGTCGATTAACTGTCAGGGGTGTTAGACAAAAGATATCCGCTATTAATTTTGCGGTCAGGCCTCCGCTCTTTACCTCCAAACCCTTATTTAAGTAAGCTGTTTTATGATTTGCTCTTGTTCGCTGGAGACTTTCCATATTATACGTGGACTATCAGCAACTGCGCCTCAGCCGGCATCGATGAACTGCGCACTATTAACATGAAAAAAATATTGAAATAGTTAATTAAATTAAAATAGTTAATGGATATGCGTAGTTACTTCAAACTTACTCACGGGAGCTGTGATAGCTCAGGGAATAGAACACTCACCTCCCAATGTGGTTCGAATCGAAATGAATTACGCACACAGCTTGCACCGACCACTGTGCTAACGTAAAATATCCTCATTGTCAACGAATCATGGATTAGAGTCTCCTTACCGTCAGGATAAAAGTGGGTGGTTTTCGGGGTTTTCCTCTCCATGTAACGCGAAAGTGGCTTAGTGTCATCAAAAAGTCCTTCACTAAGGCAAATTTCTTTTAATACTTGATTTGGGTTCTCCCTCGTCTTCTGCATCATATTCAAAATTAAAAGTCAGTGGAATTGAAGGTTAGTAGCCGCAAACTGAAACATTTTTCTGACTGTTCATTTACTTTAATAAAACTTACGTTCAGAAAAATGAGGAATAATACCTGAAACGGCAAGTCCTTTCTGACATAAAGAAGTGCTACAGTTTAGTAAAAGTAAAACATTTGTGATTTAATCTAAAGCTTTTTTACACATTGCGGTTGTTTGAGTTTCGAAATGTTATCAAAAATTGAAAAATTGATTAGAATTATTTTTATTTAGGTAGTCCCCCTCTTTGGTACTTTCTTAAATTAAATTTCTTTTTTTTTTAGTTTAGGTAATAATTATTTTATTTTATAACCGTCATTGAACAGCTGACCCAATTTTGGGTTTACGACTACCAATGTTCAACTCTGTTAACTTCTAATTTAGAACCCAATCCAGAAGACAAGGGAACTCCCGGATCGAGCATTGGGGAGAAATTGGTCTTAGTGGAACTAACCCGCTTTTTGATGGAACTAACCCGCGTAAGACTACTCGTTGGCAATCAACCTATAGTCAATTCATTCAACTCTGTAGCCTTGTAGTTTGGAACCCAATCAAGAAGACAAGGGAACTCCCGGATCGAGCATTGGGAAGAAATTGGTCTTAGTGGAACTAACCCGCTTTTTGATGGAACTAACCCGCGTAAGACTACTCGTTGGCAATCAACCAATAGTCAATTCATTCAACTCCGTAGCCTTGTAGTTTGGAACCCAATCCAGAAGACAAGAGCCCTCTTGGACCAAATATTGGGGAAAATTTAGCCTTCATGGAGGACTTTTCGATGCAACTAACCCGCATTTGCGTTACACGGTGAGGAGAACCACGAGGACCTCTCACTGTTAGCCTGGCGACAAGGGGACTCTAACCCATGATCCGTCTACCCCTGAGGATATTTTACGTCAGCACTGTGATTAGTGTAAGCCGAATGCGGATTTCTTAGCGACAAGCCATCTCTGGGGTTCGAACCAGGTTCCCCTCATTGGAAGGCGAATGCTCTGAGACATCGCGGATCTCATTATCAGGTAATCTGTAAATAAGAGAGAGAGTCGTTAAATGCAGCTGGATTGTAAATTAGCGAGTGCTTACTTCACGTTTAAACACTGCAGATTTATTTAAGTAGATGGTAGTAGATAAGTGAAAATAGAGAGGCGAAAACACTTTTCTTCAATCCTATAATATAGTTAGAAGGAGTTTCTTGTTTAGAATTCATCCAGTTCCTTATTCAGATATTTTATTATGCGAAACTAATAATAAAAAATTATAATTTAAAATATAATGAGATATTATCAATATCTTCTGATCAGCATGCTAATTCATCACAGTGGTCAAAAACTTGGAAGGAAGGCAGGATATTTCATAAAGATTGAGATTTTCTTAGTGACCCTTAACCTGAAATGTCCTCTTACACCGCTAGGGGTTAGAAAGCTAGGGCAGTAGAACCCTAGTTCATGTTATTTGCACCTTTCCTAATGATTATTGTCAAAAGTTGTTTTCAAATAGATCTAGAATTAAATATTTTATCAAACTTAATGATCTGGCGTGTGCCTTTGTGCAATTCGTAAACTTGGCAGGAATAAAAGAACAGCCAAACAGCCTGTTTATGATGAGGAAGCTCCTGTTGTGTCATATGATTCAAGTGATTCTTGCCCCTTATATGTTTTACTTTCTCTACAAATTTATAATAGCTGCCTTGAATTAATTTGTAGATAAAAAGGGAAGATTTGGCTGAAAATCAGTTGAACTCCTACCACGAGGATCCCTGTTTTTTTAAGGCCATGACAGAGAGCTGGTATAGCATTTGCTTGCCAAAAACTTTAACAGGGTCAACAAAAATGCAAAGACTGAGGGAAAGATCCTGGCCCATCTTTTGAATAATCTGCACATAACCAATCGCAAGATAAACTCTCAATCTCGTTTCTTTTATTGTAGGGAGGGGATGATCTCGTGATTGCACGACAGTAGTTTCGTGATTACTCTTTGTATTTCGTAAGCAATACTCACATATTCGGTGACTTTGATAGAATGATATCCTGGCGCTATAAGCTTAATACCGTGTCTGAAAGGATTCACGAGTCTTCTGGAATCGTGCACTGAAAAATAAACGGCCGGTTCAGCTCTAGGATCAATATATTCATCCGAATATACGTTCAACCAAAAGACGATATCTGCGAAACAAAAAAGCATAGATTATAAAAAGCCGGAAAACAAAAAAAATGTTAGGAGATATGATCTCTTCATCAGCTCCCGCGACTATATCTGCAAATAGAAGTGCTTTCTAATATTGTATCAATGTAACCAAAGCAATATATATCAATACAGAAGTGTTAGGAGTATTAAAAAATTGAAATGAAAATTGATTTAGTAAAAAATATATACGAAATGAAACATATCAAACAAAAAACAGAGAATACAGAACAAAACACAAAAGGAAATCTATAAAGCGAGTAGCGAAATCAAATAAACTCACACGTACCGAAATCTTTCAAGAATGATTTAAAATATTTTTGTAATAAAATTGCACATTTTTGATTAAAAAATGATTCCTGAAAAATTTCCTATCGTTTCTTTCACAAAATGTGTTTTTTTCTTCATTAAAATATATATTATTTTTGAATAAAATATATCATGCGAGATGACATTTTTTGGGTTACAAATCAATTATAACTATTATTTGCTTGCAGTTTAAAATAATAATTATGATATTTTTTAAAATCTACAATATGGAATGTAGAGCTGAGTTTCCATGTGNTATATATATATATATATACATATATATATATATATATATGAGCTGGCTAATCATTAAAAATTTCAGAAAAATTTAATTTCAATTTTCAATCTAGCGTGCTCTAATAATTCAAAAATTGCTAGATGATATAATATGGAAATTTTTGCCTTGCTAAAAACATTTTTAGGAAACATTTTGATGTTTGAATTAACCTTTAAGCTTATCTCACAACTGGTTGTAACCTATAGTTTTATCAAAATTATTTTATTTTTTGGCATTTGACTTTGGATTTGACAAAAAATTATGTGCTTCGGGCACCTGAAAAGAAACGATTTTTTAAATTTTTATCTTTCTTTTATGTAAACCAGTGGCTTCCAACTGGCTGCCCGGGGGCCGCATCCGGCCCACGAAGCCTTTTTTTTGGTGGACCGCGAACTAAAATATATTAGTTGTCGTTTTTTTGGGAACAATCTTCTTAAAAAATCTATATGGATTTAAAATAATTTTCTTTCGCTTAAGAAAACCTGATTTCTTCGTTTCTGTAAAATTTAACAAACCAACGATGCAAAAAAAATTATTTCTCAGGTTTTACACCCAAGAAAATATTTATTTAAATACAAAAATAATTGTGTATGTTGTTCTTTTTCATTTCGTCTTTTTGTATTTTGTGAATATAATTCAGCATTCTCGTATTAAAAATTTTCTCGAAGAAATTCTGCCATTCAACTTTTTGAAACTACTCATTTTGGACGAAATTATTAACATTTGTAAACTATAAAACGCACAAAAGAGGGAATGAATATCATGTTTTATTTAAATTCCTTAAATTGAATATCGCATGTGCGGAAAAGAAAAAAAAATTAATTTCCGATGCTTTTTTTCAGAATTTTCTGTTGTTGCTATAATTCTTAATAAGTCGAAAAAATTTTCAATTTGTCATAGAATTAAACTTGAAAAAAAAAAAATCTTGTCACTAAGTTTCTGATTAAGAGAAGATTCAAAATACGTAACAAGCGTTATATTTAATGTTTGTTATTTTTTTTTCATATTAAAAAATTTTGATAAAAATCTGACTGTAATATTTAATTGTCCTACAAACATAAAAGAGTCCTATATAAAATTTTGATAAAGATGCGGCCCGCCATTTGCTGGTGTTTTCAATTGCGGCCCCGGGCCCCATGTAAGTTGGAAACCCCTGCTGTAAACGATTGGATTTGACAAAAAATTATGTGCCACGAGGACCTGAAAAGAAATGATTTTTTAAAGATTTCATCATTCGTCGAAAATTTTAATGAACCGAGTGCTCTAGAAAATACACTGGGATTCAATTATTTCTTAAATTAAGTTTATTTTATTTATTTATTATTTTGATGTTTTTTTTTCTGTTTTTCATTTGTTTTATCTACAGTTGTCTTTGTAATCTGCCTTTAGAAGTTATAGAGAGAAAAAATGAATTTATGAAGACAAAGCGCATTTAGCTGTATATTGCTTTGATTTTTTTTTGTCCTTTAAAAGTAGTTCCAGTTTTTTTTCTCCAGTTATTATAAAAGTTACAAGAAAATGTAGGTACTTATCGGTTATAGGAACCAAGTGTTAGCAACAGCTTCTCCGGGGGCAAGAATATTGTTCCCCATAATCAATAAGTAAGAATTTTAATATCGCTATACAAAGTCAAAAAATATCGATATTTAGCATTATATAGCAATGTTTTTGCAATTTATTTAAATAATATAATTTTTACATCTGTCAATACGCAAGTAAAATTTATCAAATCGCATTGAGTAATCATCGTTATGTATAATAGTTCCAATATTATCTTTTTTATTTGTTAAGTTATCAATAATGATAGTCACCAATATACAATATTTACAGCTATTTATTATTATGTAGATATTATTATATACGTTGCGTATTGTTATCATTAGTTATAAAGATATGGTAATATTTGATACACTTACGGTATTATTACCGGTAGTCGATGACCTTTGTAAACCAGAATCTGGGTTCATTCCTGCTAGTTGGTGATCCATGGTCACTTTAACTGATAAGTGTTCCGCAGTGGACTGATCGTTAAGACACGGTTCCCAGCAGATCACCGAAGTCAAGCATCACCGGCTGCGGTCTGTGTGCGGGTGGGTGACCACTTGGATCAGTCTGCGTAGGGACCAAAGGTGTGCGGTATTGGTCCTCGTTAAACTGTGCTACCGCAAAGTGCTCGACTTCGCGTGCAGGTCGTCGGGCTACCGAAGCGGGGGTGCCCTCCCCTCTGCAGAGGATCAAAATTGTGATGGCATGTCTACGGATCATCCTCAGGGATGTTTCCCAGACAGTCGCCAATAGCCCATAGTGCAGCTCTAGTGCGACGTAAATGAACTACAACAAAATTAACTGATAAGTGCCAAAATATTTTATTTTTCCAATTCAATGAAATACGTATTTTAAATAATTATTTAAAGCACTATTTTTGCTTTAAAAAAAGAATGTTTCAAGGTGCCTCAAACTTTTTTTTTTTAAATACTGAATAAAGTAAGTACGATTTTGGTATCTAAAACAAATTGGAAAGGTTCTAAAAATTATAGTAGATATACAAATAAATAAAGCAAAAGATTTCCAATAAGAGCTAAGAAATGTACATACTATATAACAAATAAGAGTGTCAAAACACAAAATGACCGGAGAACGTAACGAAGTCGAACATATTGCAATAAGGAAAGAAGTTGTTTACCAGAGAGGGGTACATTTATAGAACCTTAACTATAGATGAGACCGTGTAATGATAAGAACAGATGGCTCTAGAGGTTGAAATTCCGATTGATTTTTGCTGTTAAAACTTGAATTCAAATAATATAAATATTCTTTTCATACTTGCAATGTATACAATATAACACGTTCTTTCAATTTAAATTTCAACGAAATTTGCACATGATTTTAGAAGACTACGCAAGCATGCTAACCACCGTTAGTAAAAACTAAGGTTGACATTTTACACAAGTATAGCCAAATAAAGGATAATATTCAAAACATGGCAAACCTTTATTCACGTTGTGATATTCTTCAATTTGTTTTAGACACACAACCAGTTAGAATTTATAAATTACAAGAAACTCTTATGAATGGTAAAATTTCGTGTTAATTTAAACACAAATCGCATTCAAAAACTTTCTATATTATTATGCCTGTTTAAATAGTGCCTCTTAAGCATAATATAAGTAGTAGGATACATCAGAAGTTTTCTAAATTTCTTCCTGTTTTAGAAAGCTTGTTATTTGTGTATTTTTAGGCATTTATTTGTGCTGTTGGGCATGTTTCTAACTCAAAGTAAACCCTTTCAATATTTAGGAGATATAAATTTGCTTGCTTACCTTTCATACTATGAACAGTAGTCTCGTTTTTCCCAATAGTCTTATGTATATTTCTCAGAGTAATGGTTCGATTGAAATCTGTCCAAAATAACAGACGATGTTTTAGTCCATATGTCATACAAATTGCTGGTTCTCCCTCGTTGTTGATAAATGACACCAGGTTAAACAGTCTTAAAAAGGAACAAAAATAAATGTTAAACACATGCCAACATGAACTTCTAAGATTGTAGCTGGAGAACTGGTTCAATAACGAAAACGTAAAAATCGTTGGTGCACTTCGTATTTTTACCTAGCGCTCTTATGAAAATAGATATAACTGAAATCCGTGTTTTTTAAAAAGGAGAATCATAAAAATTTCAGCGAGCAAAATAACTTCACTAATTGGTATAGATGTGACGTCGGGTGGGTCAGGGAGTACGTGCCCCTTCCCCAAATAATTTTCCAAAACTTCAATTTTAAAGTTATTACTTTTTTAAAATCCAAAACTTCCAACAACTAATTATTAATTTAAAAGAATAAATGCCCTAAAAAAATCGTCAGTTTTCAATATTTAACATATAATTGAACGGAAATATTTTAGAATTATCACTTTTTTGTAAAGGCTGTCTTAAAAACCAGTTAAAGAATTTCTTAAAGTTGTTTCAATTTAAACTCAAAAAAATAAAATTTGAGAACAATCAAACAATCTTTCAATGAAACCAAATTTAAGTATTATTATTATTTATTTTTAGATTACAATTGTAGGCTGTGGCTATTTTAGTTCAGCACAATACAATTTTTTTAGTTGTAATTATTATTTACCAACACTTAACATCACTGTCAAAAAAATTTTCAGATTTTTCTACCATACTATACTATAGCATGGCCGCCTATTGATTATTAAAGTATCTACACGGGTAGATTGCACTTTGGAACAACACCAATTATTCATTAAAAACCTTAATTGTTAATAACTTTTACATGTAAGAGGAATTTAACGAAAGATGTCTGTATCTATACATCTACTTATAATGTTCTTATAATGTATCATTAATAGCTATCTGTATCTTTAAATGCAATTTTGAGTTACATATATTTTTTAAGCTTAAAAAAATTATATAGTTTGAGAATTGAGACCAAGACTGGCGAATTTTCTATCTCCTACGATACATCCATACGTTATTACTGAAAACATGCGAAATGTTGTCATAGGTAAAGAGTTCAGCTACGGGCCACCGGTAACCAATTATATAATCTTCAATGTATTTAGTACTAAGAAAAGAAGAAACAGAGGTCTGAAGAAGAAGCAGAGAACAGAAGAAGCAGAGCAGAAAAGAAGAAGCAGAACAGAAAAGAAGAAGCAGAGAAGAGAAGAAGAAGCAGAGAAGAGAAGAAGAAGCAGAGAACAGGAAGCAGAGAAAAGAACAGGAAGCAGAGCAGAGAAGAAGAAGCGGAGCAGATAAGATGAAGCAGAGAAGCGGAGAAAAAGCAAAGAAGAGAAGAAGAAGTAGAGGAATTAAGAATCTGAGAAGAGAAGAAGAAGCAGTGAAGAGAAGGAGAAGCAAAGCACAGAAATAGAAACAGGGAAAGAGAAACAGAGCAGAGCAGAGTAGAAGAAGCTTTTATTATTTTTCTATTAAAGATTATGAAAAAAAAAATTTTTCTTGGGTCTTAAAAACATTATCTAATATTTTTTACTCGTAAAACTATCTTTACCTTGGCTCATAAGGTTTGGTTAAACTGTTTTCGTGAATTTTAGTTATAACGTTTTTATATTCGTGTAGTGTTCTTTGCCAGCTATAGCAATCATCTTGGCACACAGGATTTTCTTTAAAAACCTAAAAATTAAAACAAAATTTCAAACTATTGATATTATTTTCTGTTACAGATAATATATTTCATATCATGCCATAAATTAATTCACACAAATCTTATGAATAACGAATTGATGCAACTAGGTGTAAAGAATATAGTACGAAAAGATGCCTTACGCTGTAAAAATTGTGGCGTAAAACCAATACAAATTTTGTGTGGGAAAACTCCGAAGATTATATGTTATTTCAAGTTAATATCAAATTTCAAGCTCTGACATACTTTAAAGGGATAAGTTAAATCTAAACACTTATGGATAGAGCACTTACCCCCTAATAAGGTGAATCGAGTTCGAATCCTAACGATGGTAAGTCGATATGAATTCTGTCCCCGGCTTGCAGCAACCGCAGTGCTGACGTAAAATATCCTCAGTGGTAGACGGATTATGGGTTAGAGTCTCCTTGCCGTCAGGCTAAACATGGGAGATTGTTGTGTTTTTCTTCTACATGTAACACACATGAGAATTAGGTTCCATCAAAAAGTTCTAAACAAAAGCAAAATTTCCTTCAATATTTGATCCACGGGATCACATGTCTTCTGGGTTACGTACAAAATTAGAATGCTACACGGTTGAACATTTGTAGTCTCAATATTAAGTCGGCTGTTAAAGGACGGTTACAAAAAAAATTTAAATACTTCATACGTATTGATTTCATGTATTAATCTTCCTGCAATATTAATTCGAATACCTCATACTACAAATCTTATGCATTCCACTTTTTACAATGTAAATTTTAACATGATTACTTGATACTTGATTCATTACACGTTTTTCAAAATAAACCTTGTTTAAATATTCTTCAAATTTAATATGATAAATTTTATGCAATCCACGCTTTAAAAGGTATACTTTGCGTCTGATGTATTAAAATTCTTACACTGTAATTTTTCAATTTGAATATTTTATACTTAAAATATGATGCATTAGACTTTTGGCAATGCAAATACATTTGTAAAAAGAAGAGCATGTGTAAGACTTACTCCCAAATACAGGTCTTCCAGGTTACAATAGTTGGGGTGCTTGTTGCAAAACTCTTCCTCAGATTTGAAGAATTTGCATTTATGTGGCTGTTCTTCACAAACTAGTTTTCTGTTTCGTCTTCAAAGAAAATCATGAATTATAAACATATAAACTCACGTGCAAAAAGTTTAAGAGAATTATTTTCTTTTTAAAGAATAGTACAGTCGCGAAATTAAAACTGCAATCAATATCCGATATTCATTAACGTATGAGAAAAATAATGTTGAATAGCATAAGAAAAGCAACTTGTTTTGATAGTTTGTTCATGTTGAACCACCAGAAATTACCATCATAGTTCCAAGGAAATCAAATGTTGGAATGATCGTGACCCACCATCATCCCAATCTAGTAATTCGGACCGATTTTTGATGGGCCAACATAAAAAAAAATTATTTTGATGGTATATTCTTGATGAACCAACACTAATTATTATTAAACCATCTTAAAAATGCATTGTTGTACCATTATGGACCATCACGAATTTTCATCATTGTATCTTATAAATCAAATGTTGGAACGATCATGATCAACCATCATCCTAATGTAGGAATCCGGACTGATTTATAATGGGCAATCATAAAAAAATTTAAAAAAATTGTTTTGAGGGCATATTCTTGATGAATCAACACTAATTATTATTAGCCCCATTAAAAATGCATCTTTGTACCATTATGGACCATCACGAATTTTCATCATTGTATCTTATAAATCAAATGTTGGAACGATCATGATCAACCATCATCCCAACGTAGGAATCCGGACTGATTTATAATGGGCCAACATAAAAAAATAGAAAAAATTGTTTTGAAGGTATATTCTTAATGAACCAACACTAATTATTATTAGACCCCCTTAAAAATGCATTTTTGTACCATTATGGACCATCACGAATTTCCATCATTGTATCTTATAAATCAAATGTTGGAACGATCATGATCAACCATCATTCCAATGTAGGAATCCGGACTGATTTATAATGGGCAATCATAAAAAAATTTAAAAAAATTTTTTGATGGCATATTCTTGATGAACCAACACTAATTATTATTAAACCATCTTCAAAATGCATTGTTGTACCATTATGGACCATCACGAATTTTCATCATTGTATCTTACAAATCAAAAGTTGGAACGATCATGATCAACCATCATCCCAATGTAGGAATTCGGACTGATTTATAATGGGCCAACATGAAAAAAAAATTTGTTGGCATATTCTTGATGAACCAACAGTAATTATTATTAAACCATCTTCAAAATGCATTGTTGTACCATTATGGACCATCACGAATTTTCATCATTGTATCTTATAAATCAAAAGTTGGAACGATCATGATCAACCATCATCCCAATGTAGGAATTCGGACTGATTTATAATGGGCCAACATAAAAAATAAAAATAAAAATTTTTGTTTTTATATTCTTGATGAACCAACAATAATTATTATTAAACCATCATAAAAATGCATTGTTGTACTATTATGGACCATCACGAATTTTCATCATTGTATCTTATAAATCAAAACTTGGAACGATCATGATCAACCATCATCCCAATATAGGAATTCGGACTGATTTATAATGGGCCAACATAAAAAATTTAAAAAAAAATTTGTTGGTATNCAAAAGTTGGAACGATCATGATCAACCATCATCCCAATGTAGGAATTCGGACTGATTTATAATGGACCAACATAAAAAAATAAAAAAAAATTTGTTGGTTTATTCTTGATGAACCAACAGTAATTATTATTAAACCATCTTCAAAATGCATTGTTGTACCATTATGGACCATCACGAATTTTCATCATTGTATCTTATAAATCAAAATTTGGAACGATCATGATCAACCTTCATCCCAATGTAGGAATTCGGACTGATTTATAATGGGCCAACATAAAAAAATTTTAAAAAAATTTTTTGGTATATTCTTGATGAACCAACACTAATTATTATTTAACCATCTTCAAAATGCATTGTTGTACCATTATGGACCATCACGAATTTTCATCATTGTATCTTATAAATCAAAAGTTGGAACGATCATGATCAACCATCATCCCAATGTAGGAATTCGGACTGATTTATAATGGACCAACATAAAAAAATAAAAAAAAATTTGTTGGTATATTCTTGATGAACCAACAGTAATTATTATTAAACCATCTTCAAAATGCATTGTTGTACCATTATAGACAATCACGGATTTTCATCATTGTATCTTATAAATCAAATGTTGGAACGATCATGATTAACCATCATCCTAATGTTGGAATTCGGACTGATATATAATGGGCCAACATAACGAAATAAAAAAAATTGTTTTGATGGTATATTCTTGAGGAACCAACACTAATTATTATTAGACCCTCTTAAAAATGCATTTTTGTACCATTATGAACCATCACGAATTTTCATCATTGTATCTTATAAATCAAATGTTGGAACGATCATGATCCACCATCATCCCAATGTAGGAATTCGGACTGATTTATAATGGACCAACATAAAAAAATAATAAAAAAATTGTTGGTATATTCTTGATGAACCAACAGTAATTATTATTAAACCATCTTCAAAATGCATTGTTGTACCATTATAGACAATCACGGATTTTCATCATTGTATCTTATAAATCAAATGTTGGAACGATCATGATCAACCATCATCCTAATGTAGGAATTCGGACTGATATATAATGGGCCAACATAAAAAAATTAAAAAAAAATTTGTTGGTATATTCTTGATGAACCAACACTAATTATTATTTAACCATCTTAAAAATGCCTTGTTGTACCATTATGGACCATCACGAACTTTCATCATTGTATCTTATAAATCAAAAGTTGGAACGATCATGTTCAACCATCATCCCAATGTAGGAATCCGGACTGATTTATAGTGAGCCAACATAAAAAAATTAAAAAAAAATGTTTGATGGTATATTCCTGAGAGCCAACAAGAATTCCCATTAAGCTATCATGAAAATGTTTAGTTGGAACCATCATGGACCACCACGGATCATCATGGATTGTTGGTCCATGAGTGTCGAACTTGTATTGATGGGTAACCAGCATAGTATGAATGTAGCATTTTTCATCATTGGAATGATAGAAGTTTGGCATGTCAAAAACCATGAATGCATAATGGAAAATGTTGGATGACTGTAAGCATCAAATGAACCATCATGAATTGTACTGAAACCAACAGGACTTGGATAAATTTGCCGCATATACATAGATTACTCACCTATTTGAATCACACAGAGTGATTGCTGGACGATCTATGTATATTGGCCTCTCCATCATTACTATTGAAGTAGTTTCATAAGCAAGATATTGTGATGCGAAGTGATAAGTAAAACATAGAAATCCGATTAAATTCAAAAGAAATATCAATAGCTTTATGAATTTTTCTGTCGCGGACTTCGACGATGTTAAATCTGCTATGGAAGAAATAAAAGATCTCTTGAATATCTTCACAGCTGGAGACGCTTCAATTTCTTTTCTTTTCTGTTGAGTTCTACTTTCAAATAACTGAAGAGTATTATTTCTTTTCTAAAGAAAAAAGAATACAGTTTAGTTTCAAATTCATTTGTAAAAGGATAAAATACTTTTAAAATGGTTAAACAAATCTGCAGTGACTTTCTCTTTTCGACTCTTTTCCAAGTTTAAAACTCTTTTCAAGCTTAAAGTACAGTAATGTAAATAAATAATTTACAAAATTATTCATAAATTCCAGTATAAATTATTAAAGTTTTTAAATAAAATTAGTTACCCTATTCAGTAAAAGCGAAAATTAAAATTTAAAAAAAAAAATCATCGTATACAATGAACCAGTTCGAAAGGAAAAAGAATATCCGAAAGTAAGGAACAAACACTTTATCATAGATAGCTGACAAAAACGCTCACCACACCAAAATGTCAAGTAAAATTTTTAATTAAAATACAGCCATGCATGGCAAAAACGATGATGAAATAAATTTAAAAAAAAGAAGTAATAGCATGAGAAATTGGTACTTTTTTTGGAGGTTTTATAAGATAATCCATATCGGGATAGCCTGGTTGATAGGGCGTTGCCCCCGGGTCCAAGAAGTCGTAAGTTCGATCCCCGCTGGTCAAAGACTCCTCATGCAGCAAATGGTGACTGGTGAACGTTGAATCTGTCAAATCACAAAGTCCTCCATGTTCCTATAACAAATCAATATTTCTGTGGTACTGAATTGGAGATTGATCGTTCTCTGGTTCAGATCAAAATTACAATCTGTGGATGAATGAATGGATGTATGAATGGGTCCATCATATACACGGGCTGCATCGTGGTTCTTGTGGTGCATTCTTGGTCATAGATGGCGCCACTGAAAAACTAGAAGCTCATCCTCTACCTTAAATTCGCTTGGTTTCACCACACAGGCTTGCTAGTATTAGCAAGTGGCATTAGATATAACAACGGCATAAGATAGTCCAAAAAAGATGAAGAAATTGAATTGTACTTAAAGTAGGTTTAAAAGTGGGACATTTTTCCACCTATGGCAATGCAGGTCATAAAATTAGTTCTTACGATGTTTATAAGGTTAAGAAATGTTTTAGAAATATAAATTTATTGTCTTAGAACAATAAATTCCACCCCTTCGATAAGTGCTAGTGGGTTCTTCAAGCTACAAAAACATTTTAGGCATACATGATGAGATTCAGGTCTAGATATCTGATTTTCAACTGCATACTCTAAATGTTTTCATCTTCAAGACAATTGCTTAACCAGCTTTGTAGTGCGACGAGTTGTCAACCAAACTAGGAACAATTGGCTAATATGAAAAATCTTACAAAAGTCTCCAAGATCCAAACTTAATACTCTCAAGAACTCTGAATGCTTCCGTAAAAACATTTGCAAGTCTGTGTTGTTGATGATAATCATGACGTTCCACACCATAGTTTCTATTATGCAGTGCAATTGAAAAAACAATGTAAGTGCTACACGATTCCATTTCAAGATCAGTGTCATGACTACTATTTTTTTGTCGATTGCTAATGCTATGAACACTAAAATAGACTTTCAGAAGACTGAGAAAATAAAACTTATTTTTGAATTTTTTTGACAATATAGGGTTTATTGTTCCAAAATGCCAGCTCTATATATAAAAATCTCAATTTTGATTTTTTTTGTCACTTACGTCGATTTTCTTACTCACGGCAGTATTGGTACCCCCATTGGGCCACTTCCGTGATTTGGTGACACAGTTTTGGTTCCCTAGTTCTCAAATTTAAATGCGTCGAGAATCATTATTAAGAGTTTGAGCTACGACACTGAATACATTCAGTAAATGAGATAAGCAGGCTTTGAGCATGTCTGAGATGCTCTCGGCAGAGTCATTGCAGCTCACCACATCCTCCAAGACACCTTCAAAGGTTAAAAACGCTCTTCATGAAGAATTCATTGGCTTCTGACCTTAAATTTACTATTCTAACATACACTAAGTGGCCAAAAGTAACCGGACACCCAGGGGTATGGGCTTGGAGTGTTCTGAGGTACATATTAATATGACGTTGGACCCTCTTTTGCATCGATAACATCCTGCACACGTCTGGAAAGACTTTCCACCGGTTTTCGATAGGTGGCCATAGGAATTGTCTTCCATCAAAGCAGAAGTGAGCGCTTGCAGTGAGGAGGGTTGATTTGACTGGCTACGTAATCTGCGCTCTAATTCGTCCCAAAGGTATTCTATGGGATTTAGATCAGGGCTCTGGGAAGGCCAATTCAGTGTTTGAACACCCATTTTGTCGAATCTTGTCTGTGTAAGCCTCGATGTGTGAATGGCGCAGTTATCCTGCTGGAAGGGAAATGGGCAGAAATATTGCCATAGAGTTTGGAATGCAGTATTGTCCAAAATGTCCACATACATGTCAGAGTTCATGTTTTCAACCACAGGAACTAACGGACCCAGGTGAAACCTCAAGAAACACCCCCCACCATTATGCTTCCACCACCATAACACCTGGATGTTCGGATGCTTTTGGAGAGTGTATTGATGAATATTGTTAGCAATACAAAAAGGGAGTTTATTCAGAGATTTTCACTGATGTCCGTAGGGGTCATAAACTGTAGAAGACATTCCACTAGGGTAGTGTCTCAATATTAATTTTTGTACTATCTTTCTGCAATGCCCATTAATTCATGAGCTTCATCAGTTACTTTTTCCTCGCCATTATTTGTCCACGTTCTGATGTATTTGTATACTAAGTTTTATTCGATCTGGTTAATTTATTCCTAATCGTCCCACAGTGACTGGTTGTTAAGACACGAGCAGATCACCATAATCAATTATCACTTTCTGCGGCCAGTGTGCGGTATTGGTCCTTGTTAAACTGTTTCACCGTAAAGGGATTGATTTTGCGCGCAGGTTGTCCTGATGGCATATTTTCAGATAATACTTAGGGATGCTTCCCACATCGTTGCCAATAGCCCATTGAGTAGCTCTAGTGCAACTTAAATATACACTATCTTCCCAAAAGTATCCAGACACTCGATCATGGTGGTAGTGGAAGCATAATGGTGTGGGGGTGTTTCTCATGGTTTGGCCAAGGTCCGTTAGCTCCTGTGGTAGGAAATATTAACTCTGAAATGCACGTGGACATTCTGGACGATGCTGCACTCCCATCTCCATAGCAATATATCAATGGGAAGGCCCATTTCTCTTTCTGCAGGATAACTTCTCCCTTTACACTCATCGAGGATTCCACAGACGTGGTTTGACAAAATGGGTGTTCAAAAAATGGACTGGTCTTCTCAGATCCCCGGTCTAAATACCTTTGGGATGAATTAAAGCTCAGATTACGTAACCAGCCGAATCAACCATCCTCACTGCAAGCACTCACTTCAGCTGTGATGGAAGTCAAATCCCATGGCCACCTATCAAAAACAAGTAGAAAGTCTTCCCAGACGTGTACAGGTTGTCATCGATGCAAAAGGTGGAGCAACATCATATTAATATGTGCTTCGAGACGCTTTAAGTTCATACTACTAAGTGCTCGGATATTTTTTGCAAGATAGTGCGCTACAACAACAACTTATTCTTGAATTATCTGCTGCAATGTGTTTCTGAACCTTTGTCTATAAGTCTATTTTCACTTTTTAAATAACTTCAAAAGCCTGAAAGATCTTTATTTTTTTTTAAAAAAAACAAGCAATTTCTTATGGCTCGTAATTATTTAAGAGTAGAACTATATGAAGGCTTTAGATGAATAGCGGACTAACTTTACTTGGTAAAACAAAGTCTTAGACTGCCTTAAAAATTACGAGTGATTCGAAAAATCAGTCAGTGTAAATATAAAAGGATACACAAATCTACAGTTTACTGCAATCTGATTAAAAAACAAACAATTCGTTCTCATGAGCTTTCAAAATTGATTACAAAGTTCATTAATAGATTCAACAGTTAACTTTGAAAATCAGTAAAACTATATATTCAAAGAAACTTCTATTTACTGCAGCAACATATTGCAGACTGAGGACAAAACTGAAAGCAGCGGAATGAAACTTTTTTTTTGTGTTAGTTTAGTGACCTTTTAATAGTTAGGTGACGCTATCTGTTGACGAAATCCTGATTTTCAAATTAGGTGTGAAATAAATTTTTTTATAAACTAAGCAGAACATAATTTCCTTTCTGCCTCTTTCTGTTTTTCTTTGTTTGATTTTTCAAATCGTTGGTCATTTTTGGGTCGATATTCGGTGAAAAATGACTTACAATAAAGTGGATAATAAAATCATAGAAAAAGAGAAACAGATAATATGGTATTTACCCTTTTTGAAAAGGTGGCAATTAAAAATAAAACTAAGCAAATTCTGACAACTAAATCAGCCAACTGTAGAAAAGATATTCCAGTCCAAAGCCCAAGGATACCACCGATTCTGCTCACTATTTCCAGATACTGTTAAATGTGAAAATATCCATTATTACAAAGCAATAGGGACAAATTAAAACTAAGATAACTGATAATGAAACATACAGTATACCTGAGTTGAGTGCTGCACTATCTGGCCAAATGTGTCCAGACACCTGGTGTTATGGTGGTGGGAGCATAATGGTTCGGGGGTATTTATCGTGGTTTGGCCTGGGTCCGTTAGTTCCTGTGGTTGGAAACATGAATTCTGAGAGGTATGTGAACATTCTAGATAAAGCTGCACTCCAAACTCTATAGCAATATTTCGGTCTGTTTCTCTTTCATCAGGATCATTGCTCCATTCACACATCGAGGCTTACACAGACGTGATTTGACGAAATGGGTGTTCAAAAACTGGGCTAGCCTTCTCAGAGCTCCGATGTAAATCCCAGAGAACACCTTTGGGACGAATCAGAGCTCAGATTACGCATCCAGTCTGATCGACCTTCCTCACAAAAAGCACTACTCACTTCAGCTGTGATAGAAGTCCTATTCAAAAACTGGTGGAACGTCTTCCCAGACGTGTCATAGATGCAAAAAGGGGGATCAACGTCATATTAATATGTGCATCGAGATTCCATACCACTTGGTGTCCGGATACTTTTGGCCGGATAGTGTATTTTAAAATATATTTGAAATGTTCAGAGTGCATAATTCAGATCAGAGTTCCATAATTCAGAGAAAATGTCTAGGAATTTTCGTTTCCTTCTGGTAGGTGGCAATGAGGATTGTTTTAATTAATTTTAATGAGTATCGGTATCCCTCAACACAGAGGGATAAAGCTTTTATCACCGTATCGGGTCAACTGGATCAGTAGCTGACAATTGTATTGTAATATAATCTTATCTATATATATATTTATCTTACACGGCACCAAAAAAAGCCTCATTACAACTCCCCGAGTGGCAACGTTAGAAAATCGGCCAATGATTGCTGCTAAAAATGTCACAATGCCAAATCTAGCTAAGGGGGCTCAACATATAGCGTTTTTAAAAACGGAAACAATAACCAGAGTGAACAATATCAGGTTGTTCAATTCAGATTCATGCCCTAAAAACATGATAATATTTAATTGAGAAGTG
>NC_092212.1:22029687-22056838 GCF_043381705.1 Parasteatoda tepidariorum
GAATATTAGTGAAGCTGCTAGGGCTTTTAAACGTAATGAAAGAAAACGTGTTCGAAGAGCCCAAGAAAGTATTGAGGAATGTTATGGAAGACGTAGATTGCAGAGATCAAGTGCAATAATAACTGTTCAAGATTTAACAGTAGATGTCGAAGAGTATAATATTGGCTCAATGACGGAACAATGTAGTTATTGTAATGCTTACTTCTGGGTCAAAGAAAGAAATTCTTCTGGCAAATATACGAAATGCCAGACACGATGGAAAAATTAATTTGCCTACACTAATGGACATTCCCGAGTTGCTGCAAAAATTATTAAGTGATAATTCGATTGAGGCACGAAATTATCGAAATTCGCAAGTTTTTAGTCATGAACAACTTTATGTTAGCCTGTCAAGAGTTAAGTCATTTGACAGCCTTTCAGTAATTGCTCCAAGATGCCAAATCTATAATTGTGTTTTCAAAGATATTCTAAATGCTTAGTGTAAATTTTTTAGAGCTTTGCAGAAAAAAAATGTTTTTTGGAAAACATTTAATTGAAACTTCTATTGGCAGTAGGCAAGGGGAACTGCCAAAATCAAAACTCCCCGATTAGAAATGCAGCATGGCGACCTCCACGTGGTATTTCTCGGGTAATGCTAACAGCCATGCATTTTAATTTATTGTATGTAAAACATCCTTATTTTGTTCTAAAATGCTATGTACTTTATCATCATCAGCATTGGCACGACAACCCTTTGTGAGCCTGGGTCTTCCTCAAAGGCTTTTCCCATTCTGCCCTTCTCCCAGCAATTGTTTTCCAGTTCTTTACTTTTAGGATGGCAAAATCCTCATCCCACTCAATCCAATCCAATCCACATCTCTTTTTGGGCCTTCCTCTTGGCCTTTTATTGGAGGGGGTTGCATTAGAGACTCTTAATGCTGTTCGTTCTGGGCTCATTCTCACTACATGTCCGGCCCATCTCATTCTACTTAATTTAATAGATTTAATTATATCATCGCCATCAAAGATCCTATATGTTTCAAAATTATATCTTTTCCTCCAGTTGTCGTTATGTACTTTATCACAAATGTTAATTAATATAGAAATTGATTTCAATAATTCTGATCACCAAAAAATATTTCATTTGGTGATAAAACAAATTTTTGTGTCCATGAAAATGAAAGACTTTTTGAGGGTTATTATCTCACAAGGAATAGTTAGGGTTTAAAGTTTATATTTTTAAATAATACAATTTTTTTCTAAAACTTTCAGAATTTCTAGCATTAACTAATTTATTATACACATTTAGTTGAATTTAGGTGAGTAACTGCAATATTTGATAATTTAATTTGCTAATATGTTTCTCATTTAGCTAATGTTTTGATTATTTCACCATGTACATCTAAATAGCTACTATACTTTTTTAAAAGCAAATAAGAACATTGATAGAATTCTTCTACATAAGTACAATACTATGTCTTTGGTGATAAAATACTATGTCTTTGATGATAATATACCATGTCTTTGTGCTAGAACATTGTGTTCATTGGAGAGCGAGCGCAGCGAGCCATGGTTCACGGCGTGAACCACATAGGATTGCATAGCAATTCTTGGGGGTTGGCGAGCGTTAGCGAGCAGGGGGCGGAGCCTCCTAGTATTAGTATAATAGTAATGAAACATGATATACTCCAAAGAGATGATCTCAAGCATACTTTTTAAAGGGCCAAGATTGACAACCTATATCAGGATTAGGATATTTGAAACACTTAACTTTCTTAAAATTGACTGTAACATATACAGGATATTTCAGATTATTTTCTTTTATAACCGGTTTTATACAGCCAACTCGGTTTCAAACTCCCAATTTTATCATTGTTCATCTCTGCATTCTTGTAACTTTGAACCCTATGCAGAAGACAAGATAACCTGGATTAAGCATTAGGACAAACAATTCTTCGTGGAGGACTTTTTCGTAGAACCACATTTATGTTACAAGTTGAGGAAAGCTCCAAACAAAAGCCTCACACGATTTGCCCAACCACAAAGAAATTCTAACCCATGATTCGTCTTACACTGAGAATATTTTTACGTAAGAGTTGCAGTTGTTGCGAGACGGTTGAAGATTTTATGTCTATATCCACCATCGAATCAGAATTCGTACCCGAATCACCTTATTGGAGTCTAGAGCTCTATCACCTGAACCACTACGGTGTTAGCTTAGAACTACTGATTACAAATATGTTGGTTAGAAACATGTGAAGCAGCAAAAGTCATGTTTAAGTATATATATATAGCACAATAAATAAATAAATTCGGGCCCATCCTTGGTAACTAACAAATGAAACGAGCTGCAGTACTGCAGTAAGAACTCACTATAAAACAAGATCCCTAAACTTGCGCTTTCACCTCAATTTGATCTTCTGTTTTCATATTTTGTAATCTGGTAATCTTGTTACGAAAATATTTTCAATCATTCTTGAAAAATTTCCCGTTCATTTGAATTCGCTATCGGTTTTGAAACTTCGTTTTATGTTTTGTTCTGTTTTTTCTTTACATTTTATTTTCTGCTTTTACATGATATTTTTACTTAATGTCTATTCTATTTTCTTTTCAAAACTTTTTCTGAGGGTTCCTCGCATTTTTGTATTGATCTATTGTTTGCTTAAACATTTCTCATAAAAGAAAAATCAATAATCGAGCCTTCCTAATCCTGACATGGAAACCCGGGTCAGACACGAAATAGAAGTGAGCCCGTCTCTTTTTTAGAGTACGCTAAAAATACCAGTTTTACTTCGGACATTCTAAGCACATTTGACGGTTTGAAACCATTTTGTTAGTAAAACAGTTTTTCTTTGTTTTCCAAAATAATTATAAATGAATTAAAATTGTCAGTTTAAGTGTTTGGCATGCAGTTTTACTTTCGATACGATAAATTTACCTTACCTCAAATCATTTTGCGATTATTTTCAGCGCTTGTATTAACATCTTAAACATTAACATTATTTACTATATTAAACATTCTTCTCAGTGAACTGGATGACTAAATCTATAATTTAAGAATATCAGATCAAAACTAACTTGCCGAATAAATTAATCAGAAATCAGCACGTGTAAAAATTGAGAATAAAAATAAATTCAAATCTCATGTGGAATCCATATATTACAAGGCTAAAGCTGTAATTAAAATCTACTCTTAAACATTATGCTATACTAATGATTCATAATGATCGACAAAATGGTAACACGTGCTGGAAATTAAATTAAGATCGTAGGGTAGTGCAAAACGTGTGGAAAGCTCAATTCTCTAGAGTCAAAAAAGAAATTTAGAATAATCTAAAATCAAACAAATAATTAGAACAGAAAACATCAAGGACAATTGAAACAAAAGTATACTTACAAAAACTTTATTCTCTTGGCTATCTTAGGATCATCATAATTAGTTCAACATACAAATACTTATTAATTAACTGCAGCACAAAATAAATTGCCAGAGTATGTTCCTCCTGGCTATCATATAAATAAATTGCTAATAAAGCAAAAAATTAAAAAGTATAAACTTCGATGTAAAAGGATTACAGAGCATGGTTATATTTTTTAACGAGCACATGCATTAACAGATACTTCCATGCTCGCAAAAATGATACTCTCCGTAGTACACTCCAAAAAATATATAGCTTAGGGGCCGAAACCCCCTAGCCTCATCAAATCCAACAACCAACTCACAAAAATCCTGTTTCAATGCTCGCGATAAAGGTGAAATCAGCCTGNAAATTCATTAATTTTGAAACCCCTCCGTGTTTCAAGGGGGGCGGTATGTTTAATACTACAGTCCACAGATGGCGCTTTGCGCATCCTAATTAATTATTCATTGAGCTTGAGAAAATAAATAGTGTATGTGTATCGATTCCTGTGTGTGGAGTGTTTCGATGTATAATTCATTATTCTAAGTTCATCTCCGATTCCAGTAAATTGTGGCAAATTCTAACTGAATTGTGAGATATCTAAACGTTCCACCTTTAATTTTATAGTTCCAAGTCCATACAACAACCGAGTCACGTAAAAATTTATGAAACATTCTTTTTCCCGCTAATTGCTAAATCAGTGGTAACACGTGCTGGAAATTAAATTAAGATCGTAGGGTAGTGCAAAACGTGTGGAAAGCTCAATTCTCTAGAGTCAAAAAAGAAATTTAGAATAATCTAAAATCAAACAAATAATTAGAACAGAAAACATCAAGGACAATTGAAACAAAAGTATACTTACAAAAAACTTATTCTCTTGGCTATCTTAGGATCATCATAATTAGTTCAACATACAAATACTTATTAATTAACTGCAGCACAAAATAAATTGCCAGAGTATGTTCCTCCTGGCTATCATATAAATAAATTGCTAATAAAGCAAAAAATTAAAAAGTATAAACTTCGATGTAAAAGGATTACAGAGCATGGTTATATTTTTTAACGAGCACATGCATTAACAGATACTTCCATGCTCGCAAAAATGATACTCTCAGTAGTACACTCCAAAAAATATATAGCTTAGGGGCCGAAGCCCCCTAGCTTCATCAAATCCAACAACAAACTCACAAAAATCCTGTTTCAATGCTCGCGGTAAAGGTGAAATCAGCCTGATGTCACAATAAAAGAAAAGTCTTTATATTACGTCTTCGGCTTATTAGCCCGACACCATTTCGCCTCGTCTTTAGCGGAATTCCAAGACTCTCATTCCTTCATCTGATTGACTCCGTTACCGTTTCATTGTCTAATAAGAGATGATAGTAGGCCGAATGATAAGCACTCCTCAGACACTGCATTCGATGTTGTTCTGTTTACAAACTGGAACTAGAATGTCTTTACAATGTATGAGAAAAGATTTGTGAGTTTTTGTGCAGAGGTGCGATATTATTATTCGAAAGTGTTATCACAATAAATGTTAAATTCCTATTTAACAGTTTGCTCTTACTCATCTGCAATTATTTTAGGGTTTTAACATCGTGTAAATAAAAATTCGATTCGATTTTACTTTAAAATTGATACTCTATGAGATTATTACCTTCCCTTGCAATTTTTATTACGCAAATTTTTACAATTGATACATTTTCGTTAAAAAGTTATGAATGGCAACAAGATGGGGCAATGTAGCTTTAAACGTTTTTACACTTAAATATGATTTCAACATGTAAGACTTTCAAGGAAACGATAGATTCAGATTTTTATTCATACTAAAACATTAAGTCCCGCAGTGGACTGATCGTTAAGACACGGTTCCCAGCAGATCACCGAAGTCAAGCATCACTGGCTGCGGTCAGTGTGCGGGTGGGTGATCACTTGGATCAGTCTGCGTAGGGACCGAGGGTGTGTTGTATTGGTCCTCGTTAAACTGTGCTACCGTAAAGTGCTCGACTTCGCGCGCAGATCGTCGGGCTACCGAAGCGGGGGTGCCATCCCCTCCGCAGAGGATCAAAATTGTGATGGCATGTCTTCGGATCATCCTCCGGGATGCTTCCCAGACCGTCGCCAATAGCCCATTGCGCAGCTCTAGTGCGACGTAAATTAACAACAACAACTAAAACATTAAGGTCGCCGTGGCTCAGTGGAAAGTGCGCTTGCCGCTCAATAAGGTGATCCAGTTCCAAAAATCATCGATGACTTGTCGATACGAATTCTGCTTCCAGCTCGTTGTTGACTTAAAATATCCATATTTGGTGAAGAACAGATTTAATTCATTTATTCTATAAAAAAAGCTTGTTCCCATTCTGTAAATATTTGATTTAAGAACAGATTTACTTTGTTACTTTTACAGAAAAAAAACCTGTATTGGTATAGTAAAAAAGCACATTTCAACTACGTATTATCTTCGAAATTTTTAGGGACAAATCTTGCTCTTGTATTGTAAGAAATCGTTATGAATACATATTTACTTCGTAACTTTAAATGAGAAACTTGTTCTTGAGTGTTATAAAAAAATCTGTGAAACTACGGATTTAGTTTAACAGTTTTTGAAAAAACAATATAACTGCAAGCTTGACACCGTAAATTTTAATGTGATATTTTGTAGAAAACCGTGTAGCAAACTATTTGAAACTAATCAACTTACTTTCTGGCAGTTATGTGCAGATCGAAATTCAACTTTCTACGTGCTTGATGATCAAGAAAGGATTTGAAAAGTATAAATGTTTGCGATATACCTGTATTCTAGGAACTGACGTCACTTTTGATAAGATGAATTGATTGAATGTAATCGTCAGGGATATGTTATTATATCTGCAAAATATTTTGAGCTTTTAAAAAACAATTTTAAAGACAGATTTAATTTTTGATAAACAATGTCCTTTTTTATGATAATAGTACACAAAACTGCTTTATAGATATATGAAAGACCTATATTGATTTTTTCTGAACCCAATCAGAATTACAGTAAAAAAGGGCAACATTTTGAAGTGAAAGAATAAAAAAAGTTGTATAGTATTTATGTTACTAATATGATAATTTCTACTAGTCGCTACAACTTAAGCTTTAAAATTTCGCATTTATATATAATCCGATTAAATCAATGAATATTTATAACACAGAGTAATTCAAAATAAGTATATTGATTACAAACAGCTGTAACTATTTAATGAAAAATAATTTATCGATAAGCTTAACAAAGAGTGTGGGTGTAACCTTTTTTTGATGTAAAGAGCAGGCGCAGCGAAGTGAAATTCTGCGCATGCGCAGTTCATTATTTCATTTTTGTAAGACAGATTGGGCTACAAGTAGCGGATTGGGATATTTTAAGAACTCCTGAAATTATTTAAGTTTTAGTTTTGGATTCTTGAATTGCTTTGCAGCGGGGAGTTCAGAATCTCTCCCATATCTGCTTCAAATCATAGACTCGTGAAATCGCAAGGATATACAGGGGAAAATGTACGGTGAGTATGATGGGAAAATAAGCTTTATCTCCAACCATTATAAATCGTTTGTCTTCCGGAAAAAATCACGTGACCTATAATCTAAGTTGAAATTACTAGAAGTAGTTACTAACTAGAGTAGTTAGGTTGTTAATCCCTCGAAGAACAAGTACGGCAGTGAACTGATCGCTAAGACACGGTTCCCGGCCGATCACCGAAGTCAAGCATCACTGGCTGCGGTCAGCATGTGGGTGGGGAACCACTTAGATCAGTCTGTGTAGGGACCGAGGGTGTTCGGTATGGGTCCTCGTTAAACTGTTCTACCGTAAAGTGCTCAACTTCGAGTGCAGGTCGTCGGGCTACCGAAGTATGGGTGCATTCCCTATGCAGAGGATCAAAATTGTTATGGCATGTCTTAGGATCATCCTCAGGGATGTTTCTCAGACCATCGCCAATAGCCCATCGTGCAGCTCTAGTGCGACGTAAACGAACTACAACTACAACAACATTTAATTTATTAAAAAAAAGCTTACCTGCAATACGTTGATAGATCTTCAGTCTGGAGTGAGTCAGCTTTTGAGGAGTAACACTGAAACGGAGTAATTAAATTAAAGAAAAGATAATACCAGAAGAATAAGATAATTATGAATGTGAATTCATGAAGCTTTACGATACTTTGTCAATTATTTTACGTAATTAATTCAGTTTACTATGTTATTCAATCATAGCCCTTCCGATGTATGTTTTAGAATCTTTGTTAAGGCTGTTTTTCGAAGACTCCGTCGTAATATGAACTGAAGCTATTTTTATGGCTGCTGTGAGTTTGCAACTGTTACTCATTACTGCTAGGTCAAGTTTAGCCTGTCTAAAGCCAGCGCTGTTTACGCTTGTTTTGAAAAGGGAGCAAAACTTCAATGTGGAGAAAAGCCGCAATTTTGTGAACATGAAAAGCGTTTGAGATATAATTTTTTAATATTTAAAAACTTACTTCAATACTTCATTACATGGGCTCATAAAATTCTGCAAACTGAGTATAAAGCAGTGATTTTGATAATTTTCATCTAACTGGAAAAATATCGCCAAATTGGCGATTTTTAAAAAAAATTTAATGTCTTATAAAATATAAGTCATTTGTCTGTTCTAAAGCCCAAATAATTCTTCACGGAAAGATTTAATTTAAAATCATTGGGTTGATTCAAGTGAGGCACTTAAACTATGACTTTTTATTTTTCTTGGCGACAGAGCTTCGAAATACAGTGCTAATACAGAAATAAAAAATGTGCACTATAGTAGTCGTGAATTGACGTATAAGTATTTGCACTTTGATAATATCAGACAAAAATATTATTGAAGAAGGCAGTGTTGAAAAACATCGTCCATGGATAACATTTTGAACTATAATACTGTTTTTTTTTTTTTTTTTTTTTTTTTTTTTTTTTTTTTTTTTTTTTTTTCTTTTTTTTTTGCTTCTTATCAATAAAATTTATTGAATCGAATTGGATTGTAAGAAACTCCGTTTGCATTTCGATTTATTTTTATGTGTGCATATTTGTATAAGCGAACTTTCTAATAATTTCTAAATTTTTTCTTACTTTAGATTCTTTTTGTCATACTTTTATTTACACATAATTATTTTATACTATTATATGAAAGATTTTACAATAAACAGGCACAGTAATTATTAAAAAATTAGCAAAATGATTAGAAATTAGTAAAATTATTTTAAAATAAGCTAGCGTGCCTGACTGCGGAGCCACTGGTCGCGGGTTCGAATCCTGCTCAGGGCATCGATGTTTCTTTCTCTCTGTGTTCTATGTCCCACCTCCTTTGTGTGTGATTGTGTGAATCTGACCCGCCCTATAAACGGGCTAATGGTTGTGTGACGTGGGCGACGCTGCTCCACCACAGTGGCTTCGCCACAGGTGCCCGCTGGGTAACGAGAAGAGAGTAGCAGATCTGGTATTTCTGTGGCCAATGGGACAACTCCCAAGTGCCTACTATTAAAAAAAAAAATTTAAATAAGTAAAATCATAGTGTAAAAATTTAATACCATACCGTTATTTGACCTTTGTTTATTATCTCCACTTCATATGTTTTTTCACTGCAATTAATGAAAAAAAAATTATTCAAAATAAATGTGTTAATTTTGTTTTTGTGTTTTTATGCAATTCTGGCTTCTGAAAATTACTAAAAAGAAATCATTCAGCAATATTTCACGAAAAATGACTGACAAATAAAAACATTTTGTTATAAAAATAAAATATTTGTTACAATAGTGGTTAATTTGTTAGAGGCTGTGATAATAACGCGATAAAAAAATCCAGCATTACAAGTTTTTATCAAGCTAAATAGAGTGAATTCTTAGTAATAATCATTATAATAATAAAAGCAAATTCATTTGCCTTAGAATTAAAATGGAAGAAATTGGACATGTTTTGAGAAATTGAAGAAAACAGGACAGTTATGAAATAAGAAAAAAAGTAATAAAATGACTAATTCGAAGAAAATAAAAAGGAAGGAATATTACTTGATTCAAAAACTTCATTCGCTTAAATATACTTGTAAAAAAAATTTCATATTTATTTTTTAATCACTCTTGGCTATTGAAGTTTACTAAGTTTGTTTCTCACCATTATTTCCCATCTTTTATTTTATTTTTATAATTTTATAACCGTCGTTGAACAGCAGACCCAATTTTTGGATTTACGACTGTTGATGTTCAACTCCGTAGCCTTGTCATTTTGAACCCAATCCAGAACACAAGGGAACTCCTGGATCAAGCACCAGGAAAAAATTTGCCATCGTGGAGGACATCTGATGGAACTAACCCGCATTTGCGTTACATGGAGAGGAAGACCACGATAACCTTCCACGGTTAGCCTAACGGCAAGGGGACTTTTTTCTTTCCTTCCAGACGCGGATACGTACCTAGGTTAGTAAAACCCTTACCCGTATAATTCGCGTATGGCCAACTTCAACCCCGGGAACGCGCTTGATCAGTGGCAATTACTTAAAATTTCAAAAGAATGAAGGTTACAATTTTATAGTATATATAGTACTATTTTTGAAGCGAATGGAGTTTTTTAATCATGTAATATGCGTTATTGCTAACGAAAACTGAGGGAGATAAAAACTGAGGGGAGAAATCAAATCAGAACAGAATACATTTAATCTTTGGGTGGTAACATGAATGTTGTCTTAATTTGCACCTTTGACCACAGCAGTGCCCAATGGCTACCGCGATTCTTTTCATTTCCTCCATTAATTAATATTCTATTTTTTGCTGGAAACATACACATATAGTTTGTCTAAAGTATGAACTCTCCTAGCCATTCATCTGGGCCTATGGTGGTGACTGTGGTAACGAGATATAACTATTTCAAGTAGGGGTGTGGGGTCACTGTTTAGGACAGGGTATGGCTCGAGTCGGAGAGAGAATAGGAATTTTTTTCTTAAAATGTGTAATCCCTAGAGCAAAGAGACGCTACCCTCCCTGAAACATGTTATTTTTGTTTCTATAGCAGAAGACAGTCTCAGACTTTCTAGCGGGGGGAGTTCTTACCGTAGACAAACTACATTTAACCGGATCTCTTTTCATCAATAAGGTGGTTCCATCATGATGAGGAGCGTCGAACAAACAAGTTTTTCATTTTCAAATTCACTTTCGCTTCAATTTCCTTTATAATTATTGCGTCAGTGAACCTTGATCACATATTCATGATTATGCGATACTCCTTTCAGAACTCACAGTATTGTATTTAAAAAAAAACCTTTCTGACTCAACCGGCTGAAGATCTTAGGGACTCAATACGGTACTTGTGATTTGCCATCTCGATTGTACGTATCCATTCATCATGACCTCATCATTCGTATAATTTCGGAATACTCAAGTGAAAATTCTTGATGGTCACATCAAAAAATTTTGATGGTTTATGCTGGTTTCAGTTCATAATTTGATTGTCTCCATCATCCAACATTTTACATCATACGCTCATTGTTTTTAATATGCCAACAAGCTTCCCTCATGGAATGACGGAAAATGTTACTTTAATACTGTGATGGTTACCCATCAAGAGAAGTTTGATTCTCATGCACCAACAAACCGTGACGGTCTGATGGTTATGATTCTAACTATACATTTTCATCGTTTTTAACTGGAATTCTTGTTGGTTCTCAAGAATATACCATCAAAACAATTTTTTATACTGACCTATCATAAATCAGTCCGAATTCCTACAATGGGACGATGGTTGTTCATTTTCATTCCAGCATTTGATTTCTAAGAAATTATGATTAAAATCTCTGATGGTTTAACATGAACAAACCATCGAAACAAGTGGTTATTCTTATGTTGGACCATCAGACATCAGTCCGAATTCCTAGATTGGAGTGATGGTTACTTATGTTGGTTACCATCAACAATATATTGGTTCATGATGGAATTATTGATTTTTACCATCAAGATTATGCTGGTCCATTAATGGAAAACCATCAAAAATTTTGTCTTAGGTATGCAAGCTCGGGGAAGAGTTTCTTTCTTATTCTGTCGATCTTGAAGTGGTTAAAAGAAAATCCAATAATCTGTTAGTTTTAATATTCATTAAACAAATATAGCTTGCAAATATATCCAGTGACTTACGTTTTCAAACAATATGTAATTTCTTAAATAATTGATATAAAAATTATGATTGCTAATTAATAATACTTACAAACAAGGTTTTTTACCACACTGATTTCCACAACCTTCTTCAAACATTTCAGAATACCGATTCCTATCTATACAAAATATAAAATATCAGAATGCTTCAAAAATTTGTAGACTAAATATGCAGTGTATCTACCACTAAAAAAATATAATCCCAATTCACTAGTATGTAAGACATGTTAACTCAATTCTATGCTGGTGTACCTTTTCATAGATGAAGGTTGACATAGTCGATATCTATTCTATCCGCATTGGTGACCCGGACGTCCGACACGTGATGTGATCAAACACAACGATTTGAACAAAACTATTTCTATGGATTTTCCACTTAGATGAATTGACTTGCTACTTGTGACTGCCACATTATACACCGCCTCTCACTGTTGCTACTCAGTCTCGATCACACACAACGTGCAACGCATATACTTGACTGCTAAAGGCAGCACAGGAGTGACCACGGCAGTGAACTTAATACAGCTCTCACGATCAGCACTTAAAAAGTACGGTGATCTTAATACAGCTTTCTCGGCTTCTCACAAAACAGCAATGAACCAACTAGTGGCATCCGTTCATCGAATTCAGTCACAGGCATAATTCTGGTAGGGGAGTACTGTAGTGTATCTACCACTACAAAAATATGATTCCAATTCAAAGACATGTTAATTCGATTCTATGGTGAGGTACCTTTTAATTGATGAAGGTTGACATTACGGATATCTACTCGCTCCACACTATTCTGCTTCCACCATCATAAAAACGGGATGTCCGTATACTCTACCACACACATCTCAAAGTTCATGTATCCCACCATTAGAAACTAAGCTAACCATGAGAAACTTCATGAGATACTTTAATGTCCAGACATTTTAGATATGGCCATGCACCTGGATACACGCAATTACTATAGCACTGTATGGATTGGATGGCATTATGTGCACAACGTATAGCAACGAAGCATTAAAATTGCAAAAAAGTTTGTTAAAAACTGAGCAAGATATCAGTAGTAAAGGCAGTTCTTTTTTGCTGCGCATGCGCAGTGAAAATGAATTTTTTTTTTTTTTGTCTTAATTTTGTAATGAGCTGTATTCGGCAGCTAATGAAGAAAAGTTTGATTTGAATATCTTAAAAAGTTTCAATCAATTTTCTAAGTAGGTTTAAAAGAAATCTCGAAATGATCAGGGATTTTACACTTATTTTATTTTGTTTCATAAAACAAAATTTAATAACTAATGATAATACTATACAATAATCGCCCGGAAGCCAAAATGTATTGGTTTTAGGAAAGAAAATATGAAAAAGAAAATATACATTTGCGAGGGGGTAAAAACATACTTTAATTTTTTCTTAACGTATTTTTTATTTTATTTTATTATTTTCTACGCAGTTATCTGTCTGTTGATGTGTTAATGGGAAATTGTCATAATTTCAATTTACAAAAGGAGAGAAAAGAATTTCCTGCACCTTTTCGAAATATATATTGGTGTCAAAAATAGAGCACCTCCATTAAAATTTAAACAAACTAACTAACAAGAAAGTGGTCGAAATTTTTGGTTGAAAATAAATTCTATTTAGTGATAAAATTTCTTGCAAGGCTTAAAAATAGAATTATAAATTACAAAGAAAAAATTTTTACAGCGTTTTTTTTAGAAATTTATTTTTTTGTTAGTTTTAGTATCGATTATACTTTGGTTTTCAACTAATGAAGTAGGAGAACTACTGATCTGTGAAAATAAATCATAATGCAATTGTAAAATTATATGAAATATTCCATTTTGTATATGCTTCCTACTGTAGTACTCTAATTATTATTTCTGGAGTAACACCTAATAATGTATAATACCTAGCACTAAATAGTGCGATAAGTCATGTTATGCATACGGAAAACTTCTAAAATTTCTAAGTTGTATGGATAATACAATAATAAGTAGAATATTGTGTTAATGGATTATTTTAATAGAAGTGTATGACAAGTCACGTTATACATGCGGAAAACTTCTAACTACTTTGTAAGGATAATACAATAATAAATGGAATATTGTGTTAATGGATTATTTTAATAGAAGTGCATGACAAGTTACGTTATACATGCGGAAAACTTCTAACTACTTTGTAAGGATTATACAATAATAAACGGATTATTGTGTTAATGGATTATTTTAATAGAAGTGTATGACAAGTCACGTTATACATGCGGAAAACTTCTAATTACTTTGTAGGTATAATATAATAACAAGTGTAATATTGTGTTAATGAATTCTTTTACTTTTATTGACTAAAAAACAATAATGATTAGTACTGATGAACGATTTAATTTTTTGAGTTTTGGCTAGTTTGCGAACACTGAGTGACTTAAGCTCCACTTTAGTCTCCCTTAATAGGGGCGGGCGTAACTGCGTTACAAATTTGGAAAGTGAAGTAAGTGCTTGTTACGATTTAGCATTGACTCAATGGGAAGTTTCTTTTTTTTTTACAAGTAACTTATAAGTTCTTCGGTTAGAATTTCTCTCTGATACACTCTTAAACATTTCTCGGAATAAATGGTTAGATCACAATTTATTTGTTATTAACTGATATTAAGCGTTTATTAACTGGTTTCACCTAATATGGTCAAACAACCAGATTTTTCTATTTAGTTTCTCTCAATTTCTAGTTTATTATGCCGAGAGGACTAATTTGTCAATCTCATTACCGACAGAGCAGGGGTTCGAATCCCAGCGTTTACAACACTATATTTTCTCCATTTCCTTCAATAAATGAAGAATTTCAAGGGTCCTATATTTCTTTTCTACGGTTTTGAAACCATGCTATTCACAAATCGTTAAAAAAAAAACGTATCATTTTGTTCTCATGGTTTTTAAACGATACTAATTGTAAACTGTTTCAAGCCCGTAAAAAAAAAAAAATTCCTATAAACTTAACAGTTAATTGGGTGAACAGATAGTTGACAGTTATTTTACCATAATTCTAGAATAGAAATTTTAAGAGTGTAAAGTATATTCCACAACAGCTCCATTTATAAATCATTTATGCTATAGTATATCACTTGCTTAGTCCAAACTAATAAACATTTGTAAAAATAGTACATATACCACATTTAAACAAGCAAAAATTAATAAAATACTTATACATATGCAAATTCTCTCGTTGTGAGGTAAGGGAAAGTCAATAGGAATGCAATAATTGGCCGATTTTAATGCATCCAAAACACACTGGAACATGCACTCCTGTAACATAAACAAAACAGACTTGCATTATTATTTGTTTATGTCATTAATGGTATTCGAAAGTATCTATAACAGTTCCTAGTTTCTCTTAACTTACGGCAAAACTAATTACAGTCCATGGCCAAATTATTCGACACACTATAAGATTCTATGTAAACTCTTAACTATCGGGTGATACTATACAGCTTTATTGTTTTTACACTATTGAAACCGGTTTGTACTTGTTTACGTTCGTGTATCAATTTGTGAAATTACACGATATAAATTCGACAGTTGGATAAATTAGAGGACATATTATATAACTATAGAATATTTATTATACCAGATATTATATTAGTATATTATAATAATTACACCAAATTATTAGACGCACTGTAGTGTTTTAATAATTACATGTTTTGCACGAATTTCTATGCAGCACTTTTATATATAAACATGCATGTAGTGAATTTCTATAGAGGATAATTTTTATATACTTCTCATTTGCACTTATTTTCAACGTATCGCATTACAATGTTAACCAATTAATACACGAATATAAAAAATGTAAACCGCTTTCTGCCGCGTAAAAACACTAAAGTTGTAGAGTATCACCTGATAATTAAGATGCAATACTTCGTGTCATAGGGAGATGTTAGCCAATTGATACACGAATATAAGCAAATGTAAACCGCTTTCTGCCGCGTAAAAACACTAAAGTTGTAGAGTATCACCTGATAATTAAGATGCAATACTTCGTGTCATAGGGAGATGTTAGCCAATTAATACACGAATATAAACAAATGTAAACCGCTTTCTGCCACGTAAAAACACTAAAGTTGTAGAGTATCACCTGATAATTAAGATGCAATACTTCGTGTCATAGGGAGAAGTTAACCAATTAATACACGAATATAAACAAATGTAAACCGCTTTCAGCCGCGTAAAAACACTAAAGTTGTAGAGTATCACCTGATAATTAAGATGCAATACTTCGTGTCATAGAGAGATGTTAACCAATTGATACACGAATATAAGCAAATGTAAACCGCTTTCAGCCGCGCAAAAACACTAAAGTTGTAGAGTATCACCTGATAATTAAGATTTTGCATACAGTGAGTCTAATAATTTGGCCTCGGACTGTAATTATATCGGTTTTAAGTAATGTTTTTTAATGACTAGTTATCATTTTTCAATGCTATTTGTTATATTATAGTTAAAAGATTACAGAAGTTCAAATGGCAGAAATCAATTTCTGTTAAATGAAAACAAAGTCTCTTCTCAATTAGTAATCCAGTCAGAGCAGTCGTTGGGAGAGATACTACAAAGTTGTAGTAAAACAATAATTAACGAACGAAAAATATTCTAGCGCTTGACCCATTCATACATCTATTCATTCATCCACAGATCGCAATTTTGACCTGAACTAGAGAACGATTAATCTCCAATTCAGTACCCCCAGAGGAAATGATTTGTTATGGGAGCATGGCAGACTTCGTGATCCGACAGATTTAACGTGCATCAGTCACTATTTACTACACAGGGAGTCTTCGATCTGCTTCGAACTCCCACTCTCATGAACTTGAGTCCAGCATCCTGCCAATCATGCTATCCCGCCCTCCTTAGTGTAGCGAAACATCTAACTCCAAGAGTCACGTATAGCAGTATATGTTTATAGTTATATAGTAAAGTAGTTACCACCATTTTTTGTAGTTGAGATACACTAAAACGTTTTACAGTGTACGTTTAACTCCGAACTTGGAAAAAAAGTAACATAGTTAACCGAATTTCCGATATTTGTTTCCATTTTTAAATTTTTTTAAAAAAACTATTATGAATATTTTATTTAAAAACAATGTACCTGAAAATCAAGAGGACCTGTTCCATTTCTCTGCATCCATGAAGATAAATAGTCCGTGCAATTCGTGTCATAGGGAGATGGTAACAGCCTGGTTTGAATCTTCGGAGGGAAAAACAATCAGAAAAATATGTATGCAACAGTCAAAAATATTTTATGAAAAATTATATTCGGTCTAACTCTGCTTCTAATGGCCAAGTGGAGATAGCAGTTATCGACAATGTCAACTTTCATCTAAGAAAAGGTACCCTAACACTGAATCGAGTTAACATGTCTTATATACTAGTGAATTGGAATTGTGTTTTTGTAGTGGTAGACAATCTACCAGAATTATAACTGTGATAGAATTTGATACCGCTAGTTGATTCATTGCTGGTTTGTGAGAAGCCGGGAGAGCTGTATTAAGATCACCGTACTTTTTAAATGCTGATAGTACTTTCGAGTGCTAGGTGTGAGAACTGTATGCTTTTGCGCTGACATGGCTAGCTCGAGGATTTTATCAGCGATTTCGGTCAGCATATTGAGTGGCTCACTACTGGCCGCTAATATGGCTTGCATGTTGGATGGGAGTTTATTCGTCCATAATGTTTTAAGATTGTTGTTCATTAGGTTACCGGCGGATAAGTCTGACATTTTAGACAACAATTGCGAAGGTCTTATATCACTCAACTGTAAATCTTGCAATAGCTGCTTGTTTTTAACTGTCTCGGATCAAGCTGGGGTCAACAAGGTGGGGATAGCAGCTATCGACAATGTCAACCTTCATCTATGAAAAGATACCCCAACATAGAATCGAGTTAACTGTCTTATATACTAGTGAAATAAAATTATATTTTTTGTGTTCGACACACTACACCCACACCATATTTAAAAAATGAAGTATAAGTTTTGCAATTTAAACTTGAAGTCTTTTACGCAGGCATCTGAGGTTCATCGAATTGTACTCCATCGACAATTAATTCTTTCTATAATTGATCATCAACATTTCAACAACTAACATAATTTCGTTAACTACCATTTTAAATGAACAACTAAATGGAAATTGCAACAATTTTGGGCTACAAATGACAGCTTTAACCATACTCTGACAACTTATACATTCTTGCCAAAAAGTCATGAAACTAATCCAATTTCGCTGACAATTCAAGAAAGGTTTAACCGAATCAGGGGAAATTAATGTATGACAAGAAGATTATGAGAATGAAACTATTATGAATTGGTGGAAATATGTTGCAAATCTGAAAATGTAGAGAGTTTAATATTTGATAGCACCTGTTCTGAAGACTAAGCAGGTCTCAAAACGAGAAGTGTCTTAGTGTTTATGAGAGTGTCAAACGTTTTGGGACAATAAATCTAAGATCTTGGTTTGGGCGTCATCTTCATTTCTGCACAGTGCACCTGCAACACATTCTATAGGATTCAAGTCTGGAGATCTGTCTGGTCACTTCATCCGATATACTTAAAAACATATAACTACGTATTTTTATATAAGTTAATAAAGAAGCATTATGAATTATAGGTAGTGATTACTTTATTTAGTGATGCACTTTATTTCACTAACAAGCTGAAAAAGTGTCAACTTTAGAAGAAAAAAAATTCAAACCGTATAAAATTAGAAAAAACATTTGGCGATGCCTTGATTCAGACGTGTAAGAGTTAGATTAAAATTGTTTTAAATTGGGTGGTTTCATATTTAGCGATACTGGCTAGTTTGACTTCAAAATATAATTTATGCGCCAAATAATAGATCACATAATATTTTATATTGAAATATTCATTTATTTACTTTTTAGTTGCAGGTTCTTAGAATATAACTTAATAAATTCTTTTCAAATATAATTTTTTTTTTTTTTGTTCGACAGATTACGAATTGTTATTTGTTCGATATATTACGAATTTACTAAAATATCAGTGTATGGAATAGGGAGTTACGAGTGATGTAACTATTATTTTTAATGGATATTTACTATTATTGTTAATTAATAGCAACAACTGCATGATTTAATGTTCTCGGAAATCCCTGTCTGATGTTCTATTAAAACCAAATGCCACTGTCCGGTATGCAGTTGCCTACAATTACCAACACCGATGAGCTTTTTTAGGGAAAATGCCACTGCTCGATAAATCCTTGCCCGTTATTCCTCACTCAGGTGCTTTTCTTTTTCTCTTCTTTTATATCCGTCGTTGAACAGTTGACCCAGTTTTAGGTTTACGGCTACGAATGTTCAACTCCGTAACCTTGTAATTTTTAACCAATCCAGAAGACCAGGAAACTCCTGAACCAATACCCCCAGAGGTATGATTTTTCATGGGAACATTGGGGACTTTGTGACTCGACAGATATCGCGTGCATCAGTCCTCATTTACTACACCTTCGGCTGGCTGGGATCAAACCCACGACCTCGTGCCTTATCAACTAGGCTATCCCGGCCCTAAATAACTTAATTGGCCCTAATACTAATTGGCCTAATTTACCTCTTTCTTGATGTTGTATTCATACTTATTCCCACCGTACAAAATATCTCCTGAAGGGAATGGATTTACTATCTTCCTTCTATCCTGAACTGCGATTTAGTATTTTGAAGCAAATTACTATCTACCTCTTCTATTTACCTCTTTCTTAATGTTGTATTCATACTTATTCCCACCGTAATCTCCTGAAGGGAATGGATTTACTATCTTCCTTCTATCATGAACTGCGATTTGTTGTTTTGAAGCAAATTACTATTTACCTCTTCTATTTACCTCTTTCTCAATGTTGTATTCATACTTATTCCCACCGTACTAAATATCTCCTGAAGGGAATGGATTTACTATCTTCCTTCTATCATGAACTGCGATTTGTTATTTTAAAACAAATTACTATTTACCTCTTTTATTTACCTCTTTCTTAATCTTGTATTCATACTTATTCCCACCGTACAAAATATCTCCTGAAGGGAATGGATTTACTATCCGCCTTCTATCATGAACTTCGATTATAAATCCTGGCTGCAAAAGCGTATTCCCATAGTCTGCAACATCGGTTAAGAGTATCATTTCTATCTCTAAGTGAAAAGAAAAAGTAATATATGAAAGATATCACGAACATGCAACCGGTTTTCCAAAAACAACACTGAGACCGAAAATAACGCTAACCGGTTTTCCGAAACTAACAATAACAAAAATAATAATGAAAATAAATTCACCAACGCATAACAAAATTAAGTTAAAAAAAAATTTCTAAAAAAAATATCAAACAGCAGCTGTCGCCATAGCAACGCGTGAAATGACGACTCATGCGCACTGTTTACTATTATTCTTGAACTCAGTTGAAAAGTGTGATGACGTCTTAATAAGGTGCGCACGCCATCAGACCCAAAACAACACTCATCCTTTTAATGGGTAATAACAATTTTCTTCCTTTTTTTGTTTCCTGTTGCATATTTTTTAACAGATCTTTGATACTTTTGTGCTGTTGATTTCAAATATGCAATCGGTTCTCTCTCTCTCCAAGTTAAAAAATTTTAAATGACATTTTTAGTGTATATTTTGTCAAAATGTCAATATTAAAAACGTTATAAGTAACTGGGGGTCACGTAAATTATGCGACAGACTTCTTGGGAAGTTAGGGCACATCATTAAGACATAGGAACATCCACTTCATTGGGAACCATGCCGTATAAGTCAACATAAGCCATTAAGGGCTCCTTCTGAATTATAAATTGTTTCGTCACGTGCACTACTGAATGGTATATAATAGGGGAAGTGCCTCTAGCAGCACACAGTGACATTTCCAGCCCGGAGTTTCTATACAATTCTAATCTTGATGATGAACCCTTGTCAAAATCCCTGATGGTCGCATCGAAGTATTTTGATGGTTTATGTTGGTTTCAGGGCGATTCATAATAATCCAACAATATTTGATGGTCCCCATAATCCAACATTTTCCATCATACCTTCATGGCTTTTGATATGCCAGCAAATTTCCATCATTCTCCGACGGAAAATGCTCTCTTTCTCTGAGTTTAATACTATGATGGTTAACCATCAAGTAAAGTTTGGTTCCCATGGACTAACAACCCACGATAATTCGTGATAGTTCCAATGGCTGATAGTTCAATGGGAATTCTTGTTCCTTCTCAAGAATATACCATCAAAACTAATTGATATTTTATGTTAGACCATCAAAAATCAGCCCAAATTCCTTTATTGGGGAGATGGTGGTTCATGATCTTTCCAACTATGATGGAAATTTCTCATGGTTCACCGTGAACAACCATCAAAACAAGTTGCTATTTTTATGTTGGATCATCATAAATCAGTTCGAATTCCTACATTGGGGTGATGGTCACTTATGTTGGTTACCATTAAAAATATAATGGTTCGTGATGGAATTATAGGTGGTTACCATAAGACTATGTTGGTCCAGTGAATGGAAAACCATCAAAAATTTTGACTTGCGTAACACCTCAAGAATTTCGTCGCAACATTTAAGTGACACCAAATATTTATGAAATTTTTAAAACATGTGCATTTCAACAAAAAATAGACTAAAAGTGTCATTGAAAAAGAAAGAAAAAAACTGTGGCTTTGTGAGCAAAACTAATTTCAGGTGTGAAATTCCCATCACACCCGAATTAAGCAAGGTCAAGTATTTGTATAAATGCAACAAAAAAAAATTTTCCCATCAACTATTTGGAAAATAAACTATAAAAACGGAAACAGGTAAAACTGATAGTTTGGTACATTCTGTTTAGTAAATTAAATAATTTTTGTCCACAAGTTTCGAAATAAGTTGCCAAATTTATCGAAAGATAGCTCTGTTTCATGAGAATTAAGTATAGCCAGAATTTACAAAGATATTCTGCATTCCGAGGTCAAAATTAACAGACACCTTTACTTCTGTTATAGTGATCTGGCATGCAGCGAAGAAACATTGCTTTATAGTTTTTCCATTTAGCAGCGCTATCTGTTAATGAATTTTGGTAACAAAAATTTATTGTTTCCTGAATTGCTTCACGCGTCACTAATATCTTAGTTATGAATTTGGCTCACGAGTAATCTGATTCGACAAATCAAAAGGTGTTCGTATTTTCCAACATGCAAACAAGAACGTCGCTAACCGTTCTTGTAATAGGGTAAACTAACCAGTGAAGGAACACTTAAGCTTCGATTGCCTTTTAAAAAATCATATTAATTTCAAAATTCGTAATTTTAGTTAAATGACAGTGTCAACATATTTGTTACTGATTGCAAATTATGTTAAAAAAAATTGTAGAGAACTTACATAATATTGTTTTAAAGTTTTGGAGGTTCAAATAACAGGTAGTAAGAAGACTATGAGAAGGAACAGCTCTTACCAGTAAATGAACACCCAGTAAAGGAACACTTAGTTTTGGTTATTTTTTAATGCTCTTTATGAATTTATAAGCCATGCAGATATTTAAAAACAAGCCTATTCTTGAAATTATAACCTATAAATACTTGGAAAATGTTAACTTTTTTTGTAATCATGAATTGAAAATTAAAGTGTCAACATATTAACACATACTCTTCATTCACTGGAAAATCTATACCCAGTAAAGGAACATGCCTGTTTTTTCACTGGTTAGAACATATTTCTAACATTCTTTGATGTGGAACATCACTAAAGGTACAAGAAAATTAAAGTTTATCTTTTATTTTCATTAACTTAGAAAAAAAAACAGTAAAGGAACGTTTGTTCCTTCACTGGTTTTTCATCGTTTGGTAATCCAGTGAATAAACACCCCCTTATCTCAGTACTTTATTATGCTATGATGCTTAAAAAAAATAAAACGTAACTTCAATAACTATATTTTGAATTCTCTTTTTCACAGTGAGAAAAATAAAACTATTACATGCAATTAATTCCACTTCAAACATATAAATACAAACACTCACCTTATAATTTTTTCAAAGAAACAAGGTGTTGCAGAGATAATAACAAATTCAAAAATTTTTCCAGAGAAGTCTATTTGACCAGGTAATCCAAAACATTGCTAGATGACTTCCTATTGTTTGGCAGTAAGCTATTGTTACCAATCAATCTAAAGAAAAACTTTCAAATTCTTATTTTTAATCAATATATATGAAATGTTCCTTCACTGGGTAGTGTTCCTTCACTGGTTGGCTTACCCTATCTTTTTCTTTTCATATCTTTCAAATATTTTGTCTTTCTTTAGAATAATTAATTTTATTTTTAACTAGGAAGCGTTCATTAGACATAAAGAGTGACCTTAATAACTCATGGCAATTAGAAATCTAAGTTAAGCGCCGTCAAAACAAATTTTTAAATGACACTAAAAAGACATTTTTTTTTTAATTTATGCTATTTTTTACACAGATCTCAGACATTTTCGCGTCGCATATTTTCAATCGTTTTCTATCTATACACAAGCTATTGTTTAAACAGTGACACTTAAATTTGATTAATTGAAAGTCATACAATTATATCAAGTTATACTCACAAGGGAAACTAGGGAAGTGTGACGACAATTACAATAACTAATAGTCTGCATTGAAGTAATAAAATACCGATTTTTCTATATATTGAATTATTTTTTATCTCTCATAGAGCCTTCTATGGGCCGAAACGAATGTTGCCCCCTAAAATTATTCCTCATAAGGCATACATCCCACTAGTTTATTTCAAAATTGGCGAGTCACACTTCCCTAGTTTCCCTTGTCAGTGATAGAACCTTAATTTGCTCCTAAGAATGTGTAGATTTTAATAAAAGTGAACAAGTTTTGAGCGGTCTAAAGTAGGCACCCATTCTCTAAACTCACCCAATGTTAAATAAAAAACGCAAAATGAAAAATGGACCACAGTAACTTTTGATCGAATAATCAGACCTTCACGTTCTTGAACTAAATTTTAATGGTTTGAGGGAGTAATTTCAAATATGCTAATTAATTAAAGCAGACAATACTTAAAGTTACGAAATCAGACACAAAAACGTATTTTCTCTGAATAAACATAACTTTTTTTAACGAATTCAACAATCATAATTAGCAATAAGGTCCCTATAGCTCGGCCAGGAGAGTAGTCCAAAGTTGGAACCACTTAATGTTAATTTTATTTTATTTTTGTTATTTTTTTCTCAATATTTCGAGCACTTTTTATACGAATAGAAAACATTTAGCACACAAGTGTAAAACTCGTTTATCCGGAAAAAGTTCCATTGAAAATGAAGGTTTAAGTAAAAATTTATTATTTTTTGTTATTTTAATTAATGGTAGTCAAATAATTTTAAATTGCAAGGTATACAATTTTTTACAACATTTTTAAAAAATATAATTTATTGTAGCAAAATTCAAAATTTGAGTGAAATCGATCCAATAGTTCCTGAGAAATTGGATTTGGAAGAAGTATTATATTTTCCGGAAACTATCCGATCGATTTAGTTCAAATTTTGGGTTTTACATTTTAGAGTTGCATTCTTAAAAATGATGTAAAAATTTACACACTTTACCATGTTTTCCGACCCTGTTTCAATTGTTTTCCGACCTTTACTAAACAAAAAAATAAAATAAAAAATTCCCTAAAAGTTATAATTTGCATGGATAAACGAATTTTATAGTTTTGTGCAAAAATTGTTCAATTCGCTTGAGAAGTTCTCGAGATCTGAAAAAAAAAAAACGCGGATAGTAAAATTAACATAATGGGGTCCAAACTTTAGACCGCTCTCGTAACTAAACTATTGGCACCATATTTCCCAGATTGAAGCTTTTAAGAGGCAGAACTCAGAATTCGTCGAAAAAAAAGGTATGTTTATTCAGAGAAAGTACGTTATGTGTATGATTTCATAACTAATGAATTGGCATATTTAAAGGCCCTCCCTGAATTATTAAGACTGATTTCTAGAGAGTAAAGAACCGGTGCTTAGATCAAAAGTTGTTTAAAGTAGTCCGTTTCATATTTTGCGCCCTGAACAACAAGAAATAGATACTGACTGAATGATTGCCATTAGTAAGTTTACAGACAAATTATGAAGGATTTCATCTGTTTTCCTCCTTCAAGCCTGGTGAGAATGGGAGTTTACCCAAGTCAAAATTCTGAAGGGTTCCATCAAATCATTTTGATGGTTTATGTTACTTTCAATGCTATTCAGGATGGTCCAACAACGTTTGATGGTCACCATCATCCAAGATTTTCCATTATGCGTTCATGACTTTTGATATGCCCGCAAATGTCCATCATTCCATGATGGAAAATGCTACTTTAATACTATGATGGTTTACCGTCAAGAAAAGTTCGATTCTCATGGACCAACAAGCCATGATGATCAGAGATGGTTCCAACTATACATTTCCATGATAGTTTAATGGGAATTGGTTCTGAGGAATATACCATGAAAATAATTTTTTCATACTGACCAATCATAAATCAGTCCGAATTCCTAAATTTGGATGATGGTTGTTCATGTTCGTACCAACATTTGATTTCTAAGAAACTATGATGGAAATTTCTGATGGTTTAACATGAACAAACATCAAAACAAATTGCTATTCCTTCCTTGGACCAGCATAAACCAGTCAGTATTCCTGCATCAGGGTGATGGTTGTTCATGTTCGTTTCAAAATTTGATTTCTAAGAAACTATGATGGAAATTTCTGATGGTTTACCATGATCAAACATCAAAACAAGTTACTATTCCTTCCTAGGACCAGCATAAACCAGTCAGTATTCCTGCATCAGGGTGATGGTTGTTCATGTTCGTTTCAAAATTTGATTTCAAAGAAACTATGATGGAAATTTCTTATGGTTTAACATGAACAAACCATGAAAACAAGTTGCTATTCTTTCTTTGGACCAGCATAAATCAGTCAGTATTCCTGCATTAGGGTGATGGTTGTTCATGTTCGTTTCAAAATTTGATTTCTAAGAATCTATGAGGGAAAATTCTGATGGTTTAACATGAACAAACAATCAAAACAAGTTGCTATTCTTATGTTGGACTATCATAAATTAGTCCGATTTCCAACATGGAGGTGATGGTTACTTAAGCTAGTTTCCATCAAAAATATAATGGTTCTTAATGGAATTCAAGATTATGTTGATAAATCAATGAAAAACCGTAAAAAATTTTGACTTGAGTATTTTTTAGCGCAAAAGATTTTTTTAATTTTATTGTTGTTGTGGACGTATGCCATTAAGGTAGAGGGGTGCGATTGTTCTTGTTTTTCAGTGGCGCCATCTATGGCCAAGAATTCGACCTCTGCCACACCCATACGTCACACCCGTTCATAGGGAGGACTCATTCATACATCCATTTATTCATCCGCGGCCCATTAATTTTATTACCGTTTGCATATATTTCAGCAATACAAATTTTCTGTCATTAAATACCTACATCTTTTCACTTCTGTTTCTTTGATAAATTTATTTAATATCATGTTAAAAATATAAAATTCCTTATTGAAGAAAGAAATAATAAAAAGGTTTTTTTTTTTCGAAATTTATACTTACTCGCAGATCTGAGTATATGCTTGCCCCGAGCTTTTGGATTTCCAACTGCAGAATTAAAAGTGTAGCAGCTGGTAGGATGATTATCAGTTATACCGTGTCTAGGACTAAAAGGTTCAAACGTCCTTTTTTCCGGTTTCGAAAGTCTAAAAAGGAAAAAATAAATATGTCTCCATCTAAGGGTTGACCAACAAGACATTTGGTAATGTGTGTTAGATAAATTCATCCAACACATGACACTATAAGAAATCACCTATCAAATTACCACAAACACCGTTTCTAAAGGTTAAAAATACTGAGTTTTTAAATATGAAGAAACTAAATAGAGACAAATATATCGGCTACCATTTAATAGCCAGTTAAAAAGATATTTCTAATACAAATCATTTGTTGCTGTATAATTCGTCTCATACATCAAGAGGCAAGTTCTTTGAGCAAATGATATAAAACCCTTTAAGAAGATGTGATTCACGAAAGGTCAGTCTTACAGCACATTATATATATATATATATATATACATATATATATATGTAACATAAAAAGCTTCAATTAATCTTTTCTTGTTAGTTTCTTCTTATAAAACAACTCCTAATTTATTACTACTTAATTCTTCGAATCGAAGCACTTTATGATACTTTTAAAGAAACCACATCCTGTGTCTGTTTTCCTGCTCGGTCCGACTGCATCATTTTACAAGCCGAGCAGGATTTTAAGAACTGATGAAACGGGCGCAGGATAATATTAAATGCTTCTTCAAAACATAAAAATAAAAAATTAACTAAAAGAACACACTTCTACTATGATGGAAGATTTGAGCCTTTTAACGAACGGATCGAAGACTTCACAGAGAATGCTTAGCAGTTCATTGCCAATGCTGCGAAATTAATTGGATTTGGATGAACCTTGAAAGCATAGTCTGCAAATTTATCAATTTCGGCGTTAGTCAGTGACTCATCTTAACGAAGAAGATGGTTTATTCCCCTTTTCTACTAACTCTTCTCGTGTTTACTCTTGGAATGGTGCGACTATGGAGAAAACATTA
>NC_092212.1:22056980-22065027 GCF_043381705.1 Parasteatoda tepidariorum
TCTGGAAAACATCCCTGGGTACATTATTAAAAAAAAAAAATTTTAAAAGAGTAGTTTTAATATTTTTTTTAGGGATTATGATTTCTTTACGCTGGTGATAGACGCAATATTATAATAAAATGAATAAGAAGGTAAAATATCAAACCAATTACAAAAAAAAAGTGTGTTAAAATTGATTTTTGGTTTTGTCGACTGAGGAAATTTATGGATTTTGCGAGGGAAGATGAGTTATTGATAATGTCAACATCATCTATGGAAAGGTACCTAGACATGGATTCGAGTAAACATGTCTTATATACTAGTAAACTGTAATTTTGTAGAGGTAGACACACAACATTGTGTTACCCACAAATTTCATTCTTGACGTACCGATACTACTTACTGGCATTCTTTTCTTTCGTTTCCAGTGATTTCGAAACATGAATAAAACATGCTCTCAGTGTGAGATAAAGTTTCAGCTACATTCCAGACTTCTTTAGTATTGATCTTTCTTACTACTTCAGGAGATACACAAATCTGTTTGAAATAAAAAAAATTTAAAAAAGCGTAAGATGCATCAGATTTTAAATTTAATGAGACATATAGATAACAATAACGCAAAGAATTATTCTAGGAATTTATTATTCCGATAATATTTTAAAGTAGAAATCGCAAAACTGTACTTGGTATCAATAAATTTTACCCGAATATGGAATTTTCAATTTTTATTGCGTAGACCTTATCAGAAGAAATTTGAGTCCGCTAACATATCCTTCGCTATATGTTGTTGTTGTTTCTGATGCCACTTACCACAATATATTTTATCTTAATAAGCATTTTAGAAAAATACTTATTACTCATTTAAATGAAAAGAAAAGCATTTTGAATATTTTTGGTATTTTTCTAATATAATATTAGGATGTAAGGTACCATCTTGCATTTATTTATAGTTTAAAAGTAGAACTAATTTACGTTTTAAAACTAAAGTTAATAAAACCGAACACTAATTCGAATTCAAAAAAATGCGAAAAGAAGTAAAGATAATACTAATTTTATATGAACAAAATTGAGTGAGTATGAATAATGAATGAGATGAGATAGTTGAAAAATTTTCAAAAACATAATTTTCCACTAAGTCTGACCAGGCCTCTATAAAATTAATCAAAACAAAACTCGTTTTGTCAAATTTTGCATTGAGGTGCAGCCATATATGACTGTCTATTAAATAAAATGGATATTCGAAATAGCATTAAAAATATATAGCATGGCAAGAATTGCGAGTAAAGTAGGAAAAGAAGATCAAAAAGCCGTGCAGAGGTCGTGTATAACTGATTAATCCATTCACACAAGAGTATTTTAAGTGAATGTAAAGTTATGGTAAATTTGGATGCAGTAGGCCCTTTCTTTCATAGAGTATGACCTTTTACACCAAAATGTCTTTGTAACCGCATCTTAGCTTTGTATTCTTCGCATACGTATTGAGAGGTAAGTACGAGACCATGCTATTTCAGGTAAAAAGTATATCATATATAAAGTTTTCATATATATATATAATATAATACAATCGATTATGAAAACTATGCGAAACAATTACTTAATTTGATGCTGACGACAAATACTGAAATAAAATAATTATTTTTTCGAAGCAAAAAGATCTTTTTGGTAGAAACTGTTCTTGACAAATAACAATAAAAGAACTGTATTTTTTATTTTCACTATATATTACATGCATTCAATGGATTTTTAATTTATCTTTTTTTTATTTTCAAAATCGTAAACTTTTCTTTCTGCAAATTTTTTTATGGTGACTACTCTCCATCCCATATTACTTAGAAGAAAAAAAAACGGCGATTGTTATTAATATTTTTGAATGCTATTTTTTTAAATTATTAACTGTAAGAAATGCATGCTTAAGTGTGAGTTTTACTTACATTGTATTTAATATGCGCTGCAGAAAATAAAAAAATAACAATGATTTTAGCAACTGTTCACAATTAAAATTTAACAAGAAAAAATAAAATAAAAAATAAAAAAATAATTTAACAATACCGATACAAGTCAATCTTCATACAAGCGATGTTTTAACATTTAGTTAAATTACATTATTAAAGAATGATAAAGCCATTTCTCAGAAAAAAGAAAATTTTGTTATTAAAGTTTAAAAGCAATCATTGTTTATAAAGTTTAATTTTAATACTTCCTGATTTGTTTTTAAAGTTCTGGAAAATATAAATGTGAAATTGGCTTAACCTTAATCGAACCTTAGGGTCTTTCAAATATAGCGAAAGCACTTAAGGTAGGAGGGAATTTGTGTTTAGTTTGTTTTGTATGCTGGGGGAGAAAAGGATTACAAGTATAGAAGTACGTAAGTTTCTAATCCCTTTATTTTAATTTTTTTTATCGAATAAAAATGAAACAAAATATATTAAAAAAATTAAACTTGAAAAACTTTCGAATTTAAAGTAAAAATTAAATTTATAGCAAGAAAAAAATATTTCTTCAAGAATTTTTTAGAGTTTAAATCCTAAAATGTTCCTTATAAGAATAAAAATTGTTCTAAAAAAATTCTAGCAAACAGTAACGATTTTTAATAGTGTACGAGATGATTAGCCATCCTAATATAAAAATAACTGCGTTTTTGGTATGAATCTAAAATTTGCATAAATATGTAACATAAAAAGCTTCAATTGATCTTTTTATGTTATTCTAATTAATTATTCAAATCGAAATATTTTCTCACACTTTTAAAAGCTACATCCTGTTTCTAAATCTATTTTTGGCCCAACTATGCATAAATTTAAATAAAGATCTTTTTTCCCTTTTAAGCCGTGGGAATCACTCGAGCAAGCTCATTGACCAATAGTAATATCTAAGATTTCCCTAAATAGAGACATTTTCGAGATTTTCCCTACCAGAAAGACTGATCCTGAATGGAGTTAACATCACTTTTCGCTAACATGATCTAAATAAAATACATCTGATTTCATTAAAATCCTGTGTCTGTTTCCCAGCTCGGTCCGACTGCATCATTTTACATATATATACATATTTATATGTATTTAAATATTTTGAGATTAATCATTCTTATTTTATCGTTTTAAATAATACTGTGAAAAAATAAGATTATGCGATAAATGAAGACAGAAAAATAATTTTTATTAGCAAGAAGCCCACATGATGACTTAAAAATTAACTTAATTTCAAGCAAGCTTGCTGGTATTGGCAAAGGGCATAAGTAATACCAATAAGAAATTTAACAAGGTAACTGATTACGGATTTTTAGATGTGCTTATGCAAACCTCAATAAGCAAGGTTTCAAAATACGGTTTATTGAAGAAAGTTTAAAATCAAATTTAATGTTTTTTTCAAAAAAATATTTTTTTCTGACTCTGGCGTCGAATAAGAACATCACACTAACATCAATTCTAGAATACTATTTTAAATCCGACAACAACAGAAGGATTTAAATACACCCATCTGGTGAAAAGTATTCAGTGCAGACTCAGAGAGAATTCAACAAGATATGATGTTAGTTCTTCTTTTGCATCCATGACAGTTTGCACTTATCTGGAATGACTTTCCAATAGGTTTTGATAGGTATGTTTGTAGCACTCGATTTCCAGGTGTCAATCACAGCTAAAATGACTGCAGGATGCTTGATTTTGTTGTCTGCTCTTTAATATACTGTTGTTATTGTTCATTTACGTCACACTAGAGCTGCACAATTGGCTATTGGCGACGATCTGGAAAACATCCCTGAGGATGATCCGAAGACATTCAATCACAATTTTGATCTTCTGCAGAGGGGATGGAATCCCGCTTCGGTAGCCCGACGACCTGCACGCGAAGTCGAGCACTTTACGGAAGAACAGTTTAACGAGGATCAATACCACACACCCTCAGCCCCTACGCAGACTGATCCAAGTGGTCACCCACCCGCACACTGACCGCAGCCGGTGATGCTTGATTTCGGTGATCTGCTGGGAACCGTGTCTTAATAATCAGTCCACTGCGGGACCTTTAATTTACTATTATATACTCTGAGAAGAAAGTGTATTTGAAGAAGTGTATAGTTTGTCTAAAGTAAGAACTCCCTTAGCCTGGACCCGTGGCTGTGACTAGGGTAACAAGGTATAATTATTTCAAGTAGGAGTGTGGGGTCTTTGTTTAGGACAGGTCTTGTCTCGGGTAGGTGATGAGAAGCTACCCTTCCTCTAGTGATGAGAAGCTACCCTTCCTGAAATGCGCTATTCTTGTTTCCATAGCTGCAGACCGTCTCAAGACAAGAGAGGGGGGGAGTCATTGTATCGTAGGCAAACTATATCTGGAAGAGAGAAAGTGTACCTGGCCGCTAGTACAAGGAGGCTTTTTATGAACGTGCGTTGTTCAATTAGTTCCTGTGGGCGGAAATATGAACTCCGCAATGAGCATGAACTCTGAGCAAATGAACATGAACACTGAACCCTATGGTAAAATATTCGGGAAGGCCTATTTCCAATCCAGTAGAATAACTGCTTCAACAAAATGTTCAAAAACAAGACTGCCATTAACAGAACCCCGATTTGAATGCTGCAAAGCAGTTTTGGAATAAATTAGAAATTACGCAGACTACCAAATAGATCATTTTTACAGATAGAACTCGCTTCACCCAAGTCATAATTCTTGATAATCCCATCAGGCAATTTTGATGGCATATGCGTGGTTTGGTTTCAGTGTGATTTAAGATCGCCCAACATTATTTGATGGTCACCATCATCCAACATTTTCCATTATGCGTTCGTGTTTTTTCATATGCCAACAAACTTCCATCATTCCATGATTCTACTCTTGTACTATGATGGGTAACCATCAAGAGATGTTTGATTCTCAAGGACCAACAATCCATGATGGTCCATGATGATTCCAACTATAATTTTTCATCATGGTTTAATTCGATTTCTTTTTGGTTCTTAGGAATATACAATCAAAACAATTTGGGTTTTTTTTTAATGTTAGACCATCATAAATCATTTCAAAATCCTACAAATCTTGATTGTTAAAGATAGTTTCAACATTTAACTTCTAAGAAACTATGATAGAAATGTCTAATGGCTGAACATGAATAAGCCATCACAACAAGTTGCTATTCTTATATTGGATCATCATAAATAGGTACGAAGTCCTACATTCTGGTGGGGGTTACTTAAGTTGGTGACCATCAAAAAATAAAATGGTTCATGATGAAATTATAGATGGTTACCTTAAAATATGTTGGTTAGTCAATGAAAAACCATCAAAAACTTAGATTTGAGCATAGACGCATGGAAGTAAACAATGACAACCTATCAGAAACTGGTTCAAAGTCTCCCCAGATGTGCAGAGACTGCTATCGATGCAAAATGGAAACAAACATCATTCTATTCTATAACTCAGATATTCTTTACCATTGGATTTCTAAATATATTTTTGGCAAGATAGTTTAATAAGCGAACTTAAATATCGCCAGCTATGAACATTATCTTTAACAAGATATTTCCCTCTTAAAAATTTTTCATTTTAAGGAATAAATAAACTTATAAATATTTACCGGTTTTAATTTGTCAAAAGTGTATTCACATAGTTTGGGAAATTTTTTACAGGCAGTATCTGCTTGAGGACCGTAATCAATGAAGCTGTCATTCATCTTGCATACTTCACTGTTCCGAAACCTTTAAGAAAGATAAATAATAAAACAAAGCTCGCGATTACAAAAAAAAATTAATATTGACAAACTAATATTATTTTTAAGGTCATACATTCATTTTGATAATGCAGAAAACAGCAACCCAAATTAAAAAATTTAAGAGAGACATACGGCTGTTCTTTGATTTAAAAAAAAGTGGTTGTCTTAGAACCAAAGTGATTGTTTGTTGCTTTCTCTTCTCATTTGGACACTTAAGGCTTGTTTATACTATCCAAGTTCTAGGACGAAGATTGATTGAAATTATTGGAAATTCGTTTTGCTTGAAGTTTGGATCGTGTAAGCGATTATCCAAGTTCTTGGTCCACATCCTTGGGTGATAGTAGAGCATGTTCTACTTTACATTCAAGTTTTTTTCTCCCTTAGCCAATCAGTTTCTAAAGTTTTGTGACGCTTTAAGCTGTTCTTTGATTTTAAAAAAAGTCTTTGTTTTAGAACCAAAGTGATTGTTTGTTGCTTTCTCCTCTCATTTGGACACTCAAAGCTTGTTTATACTATCCAAGTTCTAGGACGAAGATGGATTGAAATTATTGGAAATTCGTTTTACTTGAAGTTTGGATCGTGTAAGCGATTATCCAAGTTCTTGATCCACGTCCTTGGGTGATAGTAGAGCATGTTCTACTTTCCATCCAAGTTTTTTTCTCCCTTAGCCAATCAGTTTCTAAAGTTTTATGACGTCAACAAGCAGGCATCAGATTACGCCAATTTGTTGTCCGTTTTCATATATTTTAATCCAAATTAAATAATCTGTTATAATCTATTTGCTTAATAAGGATTTCATTTTAATTTATTTACTAATTTTGAATTCATTTCACTATGATTTTATAGTGCTGAATATGAACAATGCGCATGCGCTGGTTTTTCATTCGACCAATCAGTGACATTCAAGAACTTAGATAGTGACGACGAATCTTCCAATTTCTCGGAGAGAGAAGTTCCTTCAAGTTCTAGGATTTATGAATTTGGACAGTGTAAACAGGTCCTTAGACTCTCAAGAAAATTCTAATTTTCCAAGCAGAATTGGAAAATTAGAATTAACCTACTCCCTCAACATAGAATTTAAAAAAAAACAAATATAATTTGATAAAGGTTTTTTAAATTCGATGAAAATCATTAAATTTAAATGCCATCATTAAAATACGCATTTTTAAGAATGAAAAAAAATCACTTCATATAGCTGTTTCCATGCGAACTCCGATAAGTCCATGGTACGCAACCAATCAGATCGTTTTTTGATTTTAGTATGAATGCGCCTTAAAAATTTATTCCTCTACTCTCTTTTATGCTTTCATTTAATGTCTTATAACTTGGCAACTTAGTAATGAAAATAAATTTTTTTAAATAATTTATCATAATTGGCAAGTTATCTTTTTATCCATTTCTCTATTTTGCATGCATGCTTTGTTTCGTTTTTATGTTATTTTTACTTCATTAGAGATTATGTTAACAAATAATATCGGTTTCATTTTCCTTTTATGCTTCGCACACCTTTTCATCAATACACTTTCTTTTCGGTGACAACGAAAGAGTAATGTTAAAAATACAAAGAAGAGGAGGGAAAAATATATATTTTTTAAAGAAAAGAGAAAAAAATGATCGATAAACAAAATATTAAAAAAGAATATCGAAACATTTAAACAAAAAAAATTGTGTTAAATAATAAAATTGGAATATTAGGAAGCACTCTTTTTTGCGGATATAAACGTGTGAGCTAATGACAAGATTATATCTTCTCCTTATTTTGTTTTCAGGCTTTTTAATTTTTTATTTTTCGTCTTTCTTAATTTTTTAAGTAATTTTTGAAATATATAATATAATTTATTTACTAATAATTTTTTTTGTCCTCTTTAAAAAATTCATGTATTTTTCATGTTTCCTTTGCAATAAAACTTATTTTCTTATTTTTCTTCGTTAATCTCTCTTTTCTTAATCTTTTTTTGCCTTTATCACGTTATGTATATATATATATACATATATATATATATATACAGTCAAACCCCGCTATAGTGAACCTTCAAGGGACCGAAATTTTAGTTCACTATTACCGGGAGTTCACTATATCCGTTACGCAGGCAATTTAACTAATGGTTCCCAAACTCCTCCCTTTTATTACACATTATTTAAATAAATGACTGAAAAATATTATGCAGTCACAAAAAATGTGTTATTTTTCATTTCTTCGTCTGCGTACAAAAAAAATTAGTAATCTTTAGCTGATGAGCAATCCTCAACATCAGATATGGAAACACTTCCCGACTCTCAGATAATTTTTCCTGAATTTCTGTTATTCCGTTTTTTAAACCTGTCTAACCAGCCATTCGAGCACATGAAAGTAGTCTCATAAAAACA
>NC_092212.1:22065428-22071439 GCF_043381705.1 Parasteatoda tepidariorum
CATTCACTTCTAAGCGATGTCAAATTGAAATAAACATTTATTACTATTACATTATATATATATATATATATACATACATAAAAATTAGCTTTTTCTCTCCTTCATGACTAAAATTGTACGTGCATCGTACATAGTTTGTACCATAACGAAAGCATCAATCTGTCAAGCTCTAGAATGGCAGTTTCGCAGTCATGGCGTGGTACTAAATATTTGGTAAAAACAACAGGAAAGATTCGAAACACTTACGAATCGACATTGCAGAACGAAATTGCAGGTAACTCCACGTAGTTTGGATTAGTAGAGAGTTCTTCCTGTTCAGTTTCATATGACAGATGCATCATCGAAAATTGATACATTTGATACAGGAAACCGACCAAACATGACACAAATATGATGAGTGTGAAAAATTTTCTTTTCAATGATGATGTCGTTGCCATTTCAGCGAAACTTAAAATATAAGATTCCACAAACACACGTTGAATCTTTTCTTTAAAAGAGGCCATATTTATGTACTTTTTTTTTATTGTTATTATTCAATATCTGAAAGACAGAACACATGAACGATTAAAATTAAGATTTAAGTTAAAAAAAATATGTTCAATTTTGCTTTTTAACTTGCGTAGTTAATTTATTTTGGAAATTACTTCAATGTTTTGTTTTAAATAGGGAATAATAAGAATGATACTTAATAAATACAAATAGGACCAGACCACTTTTTGACTACAGTCCTTGCCTAAATTATTAGACACACTATAGGATTCTGTCGCATCTTTTCCTCAGCAGCAAAATAACTTGGTCCCTCATTGGTCCAATATTTATGAATATTGGCTGAGTAAGGGTTTAAAAGTCAGTTACTGTGCTGATATTGGCCCTGTATAGAATTAATCCCATATTTTACAGCCCCTTTACAACCAATATCGGTCTTACATAGAATTGTCAGATTTACCCGATATTTTATAACCATTATTTATCCAATATAGGCTCTTTATTGGTCAATGTAGGCCATTTTAGGACCAATATTTAAAAAAATCTAAGGATTCCAAAATTGATCCTTCTGTAAATGTTCTTATAGGACTCATATTGAGCCAATTTTGAACTCAACTGGGGTCAAGGTAAAATTATTGCTGGGGTTCTTTCGTTTCGGGCTCGATTCGTCCCCTGATTCAATTTTCTTCTTTATGCGTCGTAAGATAGCTTCAGAAACACCTTCAATCTTCGTGAAACATCGAGATTTGAAAATATTTTATCATTCGCGAGGGCCTTTACTTCAGCTTTTTTACATGGTGAAAGTTCGCCTTTTTTTTGACCCATGATGAAAATGTCCCAATTGATAATTTAAATGCTGCGCACAAAACAAACAAATAACTGCGCTGTATAAAACTGCGAAACAAATAAACAGAGCACATAAAATCACTGAAATATGTCCACAACTGACGCTAGCGAGAACGTGACTGAAACCGGTTTGCACTTGCCCGTGTATCAATGAGTTAATATTGTAATACAATACTTTAATAATAAATTAAAATAGGAATAAAAATTCATTACATGTACGTATAAATATAAAAGTATTGCATATAAACTGGTGCGAAACATTTAATTATCAAAAAAACTACTGTGCGTTTTGGAGAGGGACTATAACTTAGGTAACCACGTTGGGATACTGGAGAACAAGGGAAGAAAATTAATGATTTATTTAAAAATAATAATAAAGAATTATTTTTTAGCCTATGGACTAAATATTTTTATCTTTATTACACAATATTTTTTCAAATGTGATTTTTAGTCAAGAATTTTAAAATTGCGTAAATATATTTCTAATAATAGTAATTTGCTTCAGATAGAATTGGCACTTTTCAGCGTATCAAACTTTTAAAAACTCGTGCACCTCTACTCACTACCTGATTTAATGAATCACACTGTAACCGTTTTGTAAATATTAACTAGAAGACCCTAATTTTTGGCTTTACTCTACTACCATTGTTCAACCCTCTTGGGAGCAATTTGCCTTCTTGGAAGACTTTTTGATAGATCTAACCCGCAAACATGGAGAAGAAAACCTCCCCCGGTTAGCCTGACGGCAAGAAGACTCTAACCCATGATCCGTCTACCACTGAGAATATTTTACGTTAGCACTGTAATCAGTGCAAGCCTGATGCGGAGTTCACATCGACCAGCCATCGCTCATTGGAAGGCGAACGCTCCACCTTTCACTGCAACAGACATTTTAACAGACATTATGTTTCACTCTGCAACAGACATTTTATGTTATATTTTATTACCATCGTTGAACAACCGACCCAATTTTTGGGTTTACGACTGCTAACGTTCAACTTCGTAGTCTCGTAATTTTGAAAGAAGACAAAGGAACTCCTGGATCAAGCATTGGACGAATTTCGCCTTTGTGGGGGACTTTTTGATGGAACTAACCCGCATTTGGGTTACATGGAGAGGAAGATCACGAGAATCTCCCATGGTTAGCCTAACGGCAAAGGGAACTCTAACCCATGATCCGTCTACCTCTGAGGATATTTCACGTCAGCACTGTGGTTGGTACAAGCCAGATGCGGAATTCGTATCGACTGCGATTCAGCAGACNATTGCATTATAAAGAAAAGTTATTGAAACTAAATACAACTAAATAAACAACAACAACTAAAACAAATAACAACAACTACTAATAACAATAACTAAATAAACAACAACTAAATTCCACTGCTATTCAGATACTGTGCAGACATAAAAAGGGAAATTTGGACGTCATCACACTTTTTAACTGTGTTCAAGAATTATAGTAAACAGTACGTATGCGTCGTTATTGCTTTGCTTTGCTATGGCGACCGCTTGTTTGATAAATTTTTTAGTATTCTTTTTTTCACTTTTAATTTTGTTACGCATTAAGTTTTAAGGAGTTTATTTTTGAGATATGCGACCAGAGAGATCCCATAAATACTTCTTGAATTGTTAATAAAAGATAATTTAATCATTTGAACGATATTTTTGTATTTATTGTTTTAATTAAGAATCAGACATTCTAACCTACAGTTCAAATTGGATCGTTTTCAATACTACTTCAGGTGAATGTCACAAATAAAGAGGGTACAAAAAAAATCGGACAAAAACCATTTTGTCGCCTGTGATCGCCTTTCGACGATCGCAATTTTTTTTTCTTCATCATTTTCTATTGACTTTGGTCAAAATAAGTGAAAAATATTATATTTAGCACATTTAATAACTCAAGGTTATGAAATTCAGCATTTTACCCTGATTTAAAGGTAAAATCTTCAATATCCGGCTCAAATTTGCCCTTATAAGTAGTTATTTAAATAAAAAAGAAACATTTTTTCATGATTGAAATTTCTCTAGTTTATAAAATGAATTAATGATACATTTTTCAGTATGAATGCAGAAGATTCAAACTCATTTTTTTAATTTCCGATTTTAGTACAAATCTAATTCCGATAATCTAACAAATTGATTGAATATGAATGTTTTTTATAATTAAAAAAATAACAAAATATATTATTCTTGTGATTAGAGAGCCAGAAAATATAATATAAAAGGAACACTGGTGTCTCATCTGCGTCAAAGGGTTAATATTTTAAAATAATTTTACTTCCTAAAGCAGCTTGATTAAAAAACCGCATAGTATTATAACTATAGTTAATTTAATGGTAACTATTTATTGTATAGTTAATTACATAGTAATTAATATAATAGTTAGTTTTACATAATGACTATATAATTGAAATATACATATCCTTATAAAAACTAAGACGTCACCAAGGAAATGAACATTCTAGCCTGAATATTCTAGATCTTGTCGTTCAACTTTCTTTAACAATACACGCTTTTTTTTTCTTTTTTTTGGAAAGCGTTTTAGTTAAATTTTTTTATTCCACAGCACGGCTCATCTTTAAGATATAATAACTCTCGGGGGGAACAGATTTTCCATGTTATTGATTTGCTAAAGCTCAGTAATCCTCAAAATGCAACAAATGGCAAATCAATCGCAATTTCTGAAAGAAAAACAAGGCGTAGGGGAGGGTCGGGTACCCCCCGCCCAGCCGGTACCCCACCCACTGTCAATTTCATATGTATAGAATATTTTTTCAAGTCAATGGGCCATCGGACATTAATTGTTAAAATAAAAAAAATATTATTTTCAAAGTCTCATGTATTTATGCAGCTGGTAACAAGGTAAACAATAGTTTACCATGTTATATAAATATAAATATGTAATAAATAAAATAATTTTGTGATAAAAATGAGGTTTATCTATTATCAATACATTGGTCATATTCATTTACATCTGAAAAAACAGTCAAAAAACATAATTTTTGTAACTGGGTGGGGCCACCCGACACGTTTTGAAAAGTGCTGAAAAACATGTATTTTTTTTAATTTCTATTTTTTTAAGTTAAACTATTCTTTTTTTGGTTTATTCTTTTTGCATATTTTAATTAGATGATAAAACAATAGAAACATACAAAAATATTGAGTATTACTCAATATTATACAGAAATATAAGCAATACTCCTTAAGTGGGTGGGGCTATCCGATAAGCCGTTCTTCTCTAAGGGGTCAGCGAACGAAGCGAACAGGGGGAGCAGCCTCCTATATTTTTAAAAGGACGCCAGACAGTTAAATGATTTAGGTGCATTAACTTTTCATTTTTTCAGTTTTGCTTTTCAGTTTTTGACTATTTTTTGTCATTGTTCTGTCATAATGAATACAAAAAATCTGCAAATCCTAAAAATATTACTAAAAATATAAATTAAGAATATTTTAAACTAAAAATTTTAAAACTGAAATTCATTTTAAGTGGAAAAAAATTATAATAATATAATGCAGACCAATATAACGTACTTTAAAACTTACCACTAACAGTCATCGCAATATTTAACCTATGATGTTTCTTTCTTGGAAAAAAAAGCATGATGAACATTTCATAGGCTTTATTCATGCAAAAAGTACTTTTAATTGCCATTGAAAATATGAAAGAAAGAAATAGTTCAAATAATGATTATCCTGCTCATTCAAAAATAAAAGTGAGAGCCTTTTACTTAAACTGGTTCCTTTCATACAATAAAGAGAACACAAATATATCATAAATGTATATATTATGGACTAAAAGTATTAACAAAAAATAGTTTTGTTATAAAATATAATAATAACATAGTGCTGGCCAATATAACATGACATAAATATATACCACCAAGAGGCATGGCATTTTGATGGACTTTTCGTGTATTTTGATAATTTCTCATAATGCGAAATCAATAGATTCTTATTATCTAAATGTCTTTTTATCGCTTATATTGTCAATTGTTTCAAATACTATTAAATGCAGCCATTTAAAAAAATGCATAAAATCTTGTCTCGTAAAAAGTAATGGCTATTCAATAAAATTCTTAAGTTAAATAAAACTTTTTTTATACATTATTTTATCAATTTTGTTAATGGATATTCCATTAAATTTATTTATTTCATACTTTTGGTACATAAATTACAGTCCAATTCCAAAATATTAGACGCACTATAAGATCCTATGTAAAGACGCACTATCGTATGTATCCTATGTAATTATCAGGAGATACTATACAGCTTTATTATTTTTACACGACTGAAACCGGTTTGCACTCGTTTACGTTCAGTTGGTTAACAATGTAATGCAATACGTTAAAAATAAATATAAATAGGAAGCATTTAATATATATAATTCTCTTACGTGGCTCCCAAATTTTGACTGTATTTCTTTTCCGCCGGTGGCAACAGTTTTCATTTTTAAAGAAGTAATAAGATTCTTTTCAACTAAATAAGATTCTTTTCACAACACCTAAATATCTATATTACATAAAACGCTAATACGTACGTGTGTATGTATCAATAAAACCGATGATATTTCTTTTCTCGCGCTGGCAACAGTTTTCATTTTTAATTGATTGGATTCGGCGCGCAAGAGCACGTAGTGAGCAACCAATGTCTATTATAAATAGTTGTTTTTTGATATT
>NC_092212.1:22073365-22076977 GCF_043381705.1 Parasteatoda tepidariorum
TTTTTGAAATGTTAATTAAGGTGTCCACTTACATATTCGGTTAATAATTTTTATTTGTTTAAACAAAATTACTTTGTTACAATATAGTATTCTAATACCAAAAAAAGTACTCATATAGCGTGAAAATATCTTTTGCAATGTAACTCTTTCAAAAGTACATAAAAAATTTTGCCAGTAGGGGTGTACATGTAGATTTATTAATTACACCTTGTGCACCACCTAGGAACCAAATCTAGAACCCGACACTTGAAATTTTTGCTCTGTTACAATCGTACCCTGTTACAATTGACCCCACTCTCCCCTACTGATCGGGGAGTTTCCTTGTCTTCTGGATTGGTTCAAAGTTACAAGGCTACGGAGTGGAACATAAGTAGTCGCAAACCCAAAACTAGGTCGGCTGTTCAACGACGGTTATATATATATATATATATATAAAAAAAAGGCGTATAGGCCGTAATTATGTGATTGAGCACACAATCTTGTGTGCATGAGTACCCAGACAGCAAAATAAGTTTTTTTTTTCACTCAGCAAAAATCTCTTAATGTAAACCTAAAAAAGTTTGTCATGCGGTTTGCGTGTAGACCTTCTAGCCTTAAAACGAAATGCGTGACAATCTGCTCTATTCTAGGCACATTAGCCTAATCAAAAACCTTGGAAAAACCTTAAATTGAGGTTGACTTGGGGTTTTCAAGCGTGAAAAAATCCTTTAATAAAGCTAGTCTCAAGTTGAAAATAATCTTAACTATAGGTAATGTTTCTTTTCGCTAAGTCTTGTATGGTCAGCTAAAATCCAACCATGTCATGGACAACGCAATTTGATCCTATCGCTAGAGTGATATCAGCCAAAACGTCATTATGGACCTAAGTGACCATTTTCTCTAAGTGACAATACTTTTTATAAAAGCTAAAAAAATAATTTTTCATACAAATAAATAAAATAATAAAAAATTTGTAAATAAAAATTCCTCCGCGCGGAAGAAGTGAAACTTCGTAATGTGGAAATGAAGATAGGAAGGGGTAGAAATTGATTTTTAGTGAAATCATATTGTTTCTTTAAGACAAACTTTATTAACAATGCTTACAATTCACAATTGATAGCATCTTTTAATTATCATTTTCTAAGCGCATGCGTTCGAGTGCCGCGCATTCACTCTCGCTCTGTCTCTTTCTATTCCCCCTCACCAGGAGCGTTGAACGTTTAACGCAACAGTGCTTTCATACCCCCTCCATGGTAGTAGAGTGCCTGTATTGGTCACTCTAGGCTCTCTCTACATGGTAGCGTTAAACGTTTAACGCAACCTTGTTGGAAGTCGCATTAAAAGTTTCACTTATAAAATAAAAACTGGCAAAAATAAAATAAAACATAGAAAAATAAGTATCTAAAGCAGAGTATCTATGTGCATCAAAGTATTTTTTTAATTGTATTTAATAAAAAAATATACTTATTAACTTTTTAAATACAATACTTTGTTTCATTTAAAAAAAATTTCGCTTAGTTAAAAAATATTAAATATAAAATATATTTTTAAAAAAAATTATAATAAGAAATCAGCTTATTTCTAAATGTTCTAAATTTCGGTAAGGTATTCTTGGCGAATTTTAAAAAAATATCGCTTTGTTTTCTTTAACGCCAATATTTCCTACCATGTTTTTCTCTTACCTCGTGCGCTCAACCAACGAACGTAAAGAGAAATCTAGTTTCCATGACAACGGTAGTTTAACGCAACCTTGTTGGAAGTCGCATTAGAAGTTTCACTTAAAAAAATGTTAGGTTAAGATGAATATCAAAAACAACGTCGATGACGCTAAAGAATTTTTAATATAAAGAAAAATTTAAAGACATTAATAATTTTGGACATAATAGTTCTCATTTTACAAAACAAATATCTCATTGGCTGTGTTTGGATACAACCAAAACTAATGACAAAGTGTAGCAGACAGCTTCAACAATTGTTCCTCGTTGTAGTTACCAATCTAACTACTTTTAGTTTGTTATTTCTAACATTACTATCTTGTTGGAAAGTGGTTGAAATTTTAACTGCAAGATGACGTATTTTTGCACACAAAAAAAATTACCTAAAACTTAGCAATAAAATAAAAGTAAATTAAAAAAGAAACATGAGAGAATAACGTAATTTTAAGGTGGTTTTTCTTTGAAGGAAAACAAAGAAAATAAAGAAACCATTATTTGGGAAATTTAGAGCTATGAAACGCGATTGAAGAGAAATATGATTGATTTTGTTTCTCATATATACAAAAAAAAAAGAAAGAAAGAAAAAAAAGAAAGAAATCCTACTCAACGAGTGACCAAGCCATCTCCTATATAACATATTTTAAGAATCTGTATTGTGTTCCAATACTTTATTATCACAAATCAAAGCATTTGTGTTTGAAAGATTATTCATCTGAACAAAATAAATGAACACGGCTAATGGATGATAACAACACGAAACATATTTCAAAACCGCAAATATAATCTTTTATAACATTTTAAGTTTAGAAGCGTTCTTTTTAAAATTAGAACACAATAAATAAAGTGAATGCTCTTTCCATTTCTCAATCAAATCTGTATTAAAGTTTTAAAAAAAAGCTTTTAGTTGTACTTTTAACTCCAAAATTCTATAGAACCGCCATTATTTTTCAGGAAACTTGACTTACTTATGCAAATTTAACAAATGGCTACATTTTATAGTATTTAAACTTATTGACAATAACAAAAAAAAAGCTTTTACATTACAAAAGATAATTCAGCAATATTCACGCAATTAAGATCCATGGACCGCCTATCGTGATGTTTAAGTAAGCTTTCACATAACATTATATAGGTCTCACACTATATAACTATAATGTTTTATATTAAAATGAAATTCTAGTTAATATAATTTGGTCCATATTATATAAGTATTTATATTATATTTTCTTGCCGTGTAGTTACCATATTAAGTAAAAAGTTTTCAGTTTCATGTGACTCAAATAATGTATAGATAATCATCATAATTTTTCCAATTCTTTCATTAAGTTTCTAAAGGCAAAGTTTAAAATTTTTTTAACTTATTTGAGACAAAAAACTTTTTTGTGGCTTTTTATTTTACATTTTTTGTGACTTCCGACATAGTAAGAATATTAATTTGCGAACCCTAATACGTATGCTTCGTTTGTAAAAAAGCGTGCTCTTTAATCTATTTCGCCAAAATAAGTAAAAAAAGCCTCAGTTTGAGTAATTTCCATTTCAGAACAAACCCATAATTTAAAGCTTTTTGTTTATATTTTTGCCGTAAACAATAAACCTGGCTTTTAGAACAGACAAATGGTTTAAATATTTTCAAAGTTAAAAAACTTTTACTAAAAAAAAGATAATTTTTGTGCCTTGATGAAAATTATCAAAATCAATAAATAATAATGGAGAATAATTTTTGATTTCTCTTGCATAAATGTTTTGAGTGAATCTTAGATATTTTCGCGTTGTCGTCAGTTTTCAAACTTGTCGTCAGTTTTGCTCTACATGTTACAATTTTTATACAATTCAATGATATAGTCCTAATAAGGAATTTTTAAAATTAACTCGAGTGAATGATAGCTTATTCACTTCTCTGATACTATGTAACTCTTTC
>NC_092212.1:22077234-22152917 GCF_043381705.1 Parasteatoda tepidariorum
GGATACACAAATAATAACACACATTGATAATTCATTTTGTAAAAACTAAAAATAAAACATACTTGATAAAAGAACATTATGCAATATATGATCATTACTTTAAAGAATAGGAAAATTGATTAACCAAACTAAAAATAAAGTGCAAATATTAATAAATTAAAAGCAAAATTGCTATATAATATTTATTCAAACATTTATACAAATCCAGTAAAACCTAGTAGTAATAGTATGTATATACAGTAGGGAATCGATTATCCGGAACGATCGGGACCATCGCTATTCCGGATATCTGATTTTTCCGGTTTTCCAAATCGCTACAAAAAGACGTTTCTTTTTATTGTCAAACTCAACTAAAACATATATATATATATATATATATATTTAGAATTGGGCGTTGATTACAGAAATCGATTACAACTGTAATTAATTACTGATAAATACTGCTACGTAATCAATTACTTGCAATCACGATTACAGGTTATTGCGTTTACGAGTAATCATAATTTTTTATAACATCAGAGTAGACTGAAAATGCAATCGATGACATTTTTCGAATGCAGTAATCAATTACTTGCAATCGTAATCACATAAAGATCTGTCGAATACGAAACCAAAATTTTTAAGCGTCTTAAAATATCTCAGTAACTTAAGTGTCGTCCTAATATCTTAATTGTGAAATTAAATTTTTAATTTCATGGCCACGTGTGATTCACAGAACTGTTAAACAAATTTTTTCATAAAATTTTTAACTCTTTCTTTATGCTACCACGGGGATTTTTTCCCGATAGATGATTAAACTTCTTTGTTTATTTTTAATAAGTACTTAAAGTTCGTCTTAAAATTAAAACTTTACTTTAAATAATTCTAATAATACTTACATAAAGTATTTACATATAGAACGCAATCGTAGTTACTTGTAATGGTATGGTTTGATTACATGTTATCACAATTACTCGTAATCAATACCTCTGGGGGTACTGGAATGGAGATCGATCGTTCTCTGATTCAGGTCAAAAATACGATCTGTGGATGAATAAATGGATGTATGAATAGGTCAGCCCTATAAACGGGTGCGACGTATGGTGTATCAGAAGTCGAATTCTTGGTCCTAGATGGCGCAATGGAAAAAAAGAACAATCGCACCCCCTCTGCCGAAAAAAAAAACGTCAACAACAACAACAATCTTTCTTTATTGGAGAACAATTTCCATTCTGAACCTAGAATTAGAAAATAAAACATGCTTGGCGTTAAAAATGATCAAAGATGAAATAACTGATTTGGAACGAAAGATCTATAAAAAATATTAATATACCTTCAAAAGAGTATTTTCTTTAACATCAGAAAGCCTGTCAATTTTCCTTCTTTTTGGTTGTATCTTCTTTTTTCTTTCTTCTCTTCCAAACGATAAAATGTTCCATGACAATCGTTCTTTATTGGAGAAAAATATCCCTTCTGAACCTAGAAAAAGAAATAAAAACATGCTTGGCGTTAAATATGATCAAAGATGAAGTAACTGATTTGGAAAGAAATATCTATAAAAAATATTAATATACCTTCAAAAGAGTATTTTCTCCAACATCAAAAAGTTTGTCAATTTTCTTTCCTTTGGTTAGTTTTATCAAACAGTTCTCCACGAAAGCTGGTTTGTCCCACTGCTTGATTCAAGAGTTACTTTGTCTTTTGGGTTCAAAAGTACTAGACTACAGTGGTTTGATAATAGTAAATTCTGAAATGGGTCGGCTGTTCAGTTAATAATAAAAATCACAGCGGTTATATAAAAAAAAATCACAGTGGTATTTGTGATTCTTAAAAATTTCATTGTTCTGAATGCCTCACTGACTATTGCTTGAATATTGCTACTAATTTATAGAATATTGGTAGAAACATGCGAGCTAAGTTACATCTTTCTTGCAGAAATGTCTAGAAAGATGCATTTGCAGAACGTGAAATGCGTCTACTTATTTATTTAAGGAAATAAGGATTATTGTTTTACTTCCTGTATTAAAATGGATTTTTTTTTGTAAGCTAGCATGCATTTTTTACATGAAGTTATAAAAAAAATTACTACTTTAAAACTGCTGCCTTTTAGAAATTAGAAACCAAAGAATAATCCATATTTCCATCGAAAATTTTTTTCAGCATTAGCATCGATTTTAAAAATGCCATTTTATTTAAGCTAGATTCGAAAAAGGAAGGAAAAAATATTTTCTAAATTATTTTTAAACATTTTTTTTAATTGATAGCTAAGGATTCTCTCTTATCGCTGATGGATTATAAAAATACTGATTGTCAGTCGAATACCTTCCCGTATCTGCTAACTGTCTGTCAGTAATGTAATCCAACCAGTGGGTGAAATACACTTTCTAGCAGATGGTGTTTGTCAGATAATATGCTGACACCTTAAAATCCCGACACTCATTCAAACAAGCTTTCGTTGTGTCCTTATACATATCTTTCTTTTACTCCATTAATCAGTCTCCAACAAGAACCCTTAACGAAGTGAAATCAACACATGTCCGGTGTCTGTCAGTCCAACAATTAGAACCTCTTCCCACGGTTTATCACCCGAAAATTCTTTTTATATATATTTTCAATGTTTTATATCGCATTAATTTTTCACTTCGGAAATTCTTTCAGTTTTATAGTTTCATTTTACATCTATTTTTATTTATTTTCATAAAAAAAATGAAATATAAAATATCTATAAATAATCCAATCATTAAAAATGACTTTTGAATTGTGTCGATGAAATTTACTTGAAACACTATACAAGTCTACACGTAATCAAGCAAGAAGTCTAGGTGAATTTACTTGAAACAGTATACAAGTCTACACATAATCAAACTAGAAGTCCAGTGGAATTTACTTGAAACACTATACAAGCCTACACATAATCAAGCAAGAAGTCTAGTGGAATTTACTTGAAACTCTATACAAGTCTACACATAATGAAGCTAGAAATCTAGGTGAAATTTACTTGAAACACTATACAAGTCTACTCTTAATCAAACTAGAAGTCCAGTGGAATTTACTTGAAACACTATACAAGTCTACACATAATCAAGCTAGAAGTCTAGGTGGAATTTACTTGAAAGACTATGCAAGTCTACACATAATCAAGCAAGAAGTCTAAGTGGAATTTACTTGAAACACCATACAAGTCTACACATAATCAAGCAAGAAGTCTTGGTGGAATTTACTTGAAACACTATACAAGTCTACACATAATCAAGCTAGAAGTCTAGGTATAAGCAAGTTTCATTAATGTAATCAAGAAAAATGTGTAACTTAGTTCTTTTGCTCCTCAGTTTTTAAAGATAGTAAAGCCTTTTTTCTTCTTTTCTGAAAAAAAAAACAGCATAAAAACACGATTCAAAGATTTTTTTTTTTAAATTTCCACTTCATTGTTTTATATTACCTTACGTTCTATTCCATAATAAAATTTGATTTCCATTTAGGGTGGTTTTTTTCATATCTTATATATAATCTTATCTTCATATCTTATATATATGCCATTAACTTATATTTTTTCATATCTTAAATCTCAATATAATACTCCGGAGGAAAAAAAGCTATAAATCCTTGTTCTAAATCTTGATTCATGACCCTTCACCTGATTCTAGTATCCTGATTCATCACCCTTTATTAAATATGCAAACCATTTTGTAAACATTTTGTATAAAAATGGCGAACTAAGAAATAGTTTCATACTTTCCCATTTCACAGACTGCATAAATTCATAAAAAAAATCCTAATTATACCTTTTATGAAGTTTAAATACATTCGTTTAAAAGAAGTTAAGCAATCGTTAAGAGTAAAAATTCTTTCAAAATCTCATTATAAGATTAATTCCAATTCTTAAAAAGGCTGGAATTTTGTTTATTGTATTCTACAGAAGGGCGTACTACTTAACTCTTTGAATCAAAGGTCAGTCAGTGTTTGACAGGTGCGAAAGGTATGGTTCGTTCATGACATTGGTATATCCACCCTGCATTGTTGGTGACCAGTTGGGGTGGGTGTACTACATCTTTTTGTATATTACATGAAAGAATAGAAAAAAATTAAAGAAACAAAATAAAATATAGATTGGGAAAACCAAGTAACTGCCTGCGCATCTATTGTGTTTAATAGTTTTTTTGAAATTGTTCATGTTGTGTTGATAAAATAAAAAATAAAAGGTATATGAAAGCATCAGTTGCATATAGTGAAATTATTTTCTAGAGTATGTTCGTAAAAGTAATGTGGAACAAAACATTTCCTTTCGAATAAGGTCTAGCAAATTTAATTAAAATGTACTTTTTCTTCAAAGAAATAATTATTCATATAACATTATATGAAATAAAGATTTTTTTCAATGCCGGATACTTAGTAGGATACTTCAAAGTCAGAATTTGAAAAGTCAGATATTTAAAATTCAATTTCTCAGGAGCTATACAACCGATTTGCTCAAATTTCGTATTTTGCTATATAAAATTACATTCTTTAAAAATGATGCAAAAATTGTATACCTTACAATTGAAATTTCCACAATTCTTAAATAAAATGATAAAAAATAATAAATATTTACTAAAAGTTCTTTTTTGCATGGCATTATCTTTGGATGAAAGAATTTAATAATTGTGCGGAAAAAAAATTTTATTTGCTTAAAAAGTTCTCGAGATTTACCGAAATATGCAAAAAGTAAAATTAACATTAAGGGGTACAAACGTTGGAGCGTTCTCCCAAGCAAACTGTTGGGATCGTTTTTTCCAGATAGCGGCTATCTCTAGATTTTGGGGGACAGAAAACAGAATCCATCGGAAAAAAAAGAAATGCTTATTTAGAGAAAGTACTTTTTGATTTCTGATTTCGTAACTTAAAATATCGTCTGCACTTAGTAATTATCATATTTAATGTCGCCCCCTCGAGCCATCAAGAATGAGTCCTTGAACGTGAAATTCCGATCAATAGATCAAAAGTTATTAAGGTTGGTCCCGTTTTTACAGCACTGTACACAATGTTAGGAATTTATTTGTAAAAATGGTTAAATAGCAATTTATTTATTTATTATTTTATCATTTTCAACCAAAACAATCAAATAACCATAAAAAAGATGGTATTCAAACTGTTAAGTGGGAGAAAAAAATTTACTGATTGTTTTTAACCAATATGGTTTAGCAACCAGAATTCAACCAGCTCTTATGAAGCTATTTAGTTCCGTGCAGTTGGGTACATACAATAGCTGAGAGGGCTGATGGTGATCGAGTGAACAGGGGTTCGAATCTCAGCATTGGTACCAAAATATTTCTTCCATTCCTTCAATACACGAAAAGTTTCCAGTGCCCTGTATTCTTCAAGTGACCCTCTATTATTGGAATTCGAAACTATCATTCACACATAAAAGGAGCAATATCCACAGAGCTCCAATATTCATTTAAGTTTTATTTCTTATGGTTTAGAAGTTATATGAGTTATAAATGGTTACAAAACCGTAAAGTTTTGCGTTCATGGTTCCTTAACCATACCAGTTATAAGCAGTTTCAAAATCGTAAAGGTAAAAAATTTTATTAACTATTAACTTTATGGTTGATTGGATGGTTAGGCTGCTGGCGGTTATTTTTAATTTCGGAATGAAAATTCTATACAAATATTCAATTTAATTCAACACCATTCTTGGTGCTGAATTAAACTAAATACATTTTCAAGTACAGAATTGAACTGATCGTGCAAAATATCATAAAGAATTTACAAAATAACAAATGTGTGAAAGAATTACTGCGAAATATTACTAAAAATGGGCTTGTTTTTAAAACGAAAGTTTTTTGCAATGAATCCATAAATTGATTCTAATGCGAATGAAAATATGTGTCGTCAGTAAATAAACAAACAAAACAGGAATGAATAAAACTATAACAATGAAAAAATAAATCAAAAATATGATTACATGCACTGTAAAACATTTTTTGCCTCAACATAAAAAATAGTGGCTAATATGCACAAAATGTTTACGATGAGAAAAAATAAAATAAAATGTATAGAAATATTAATATCACGCCTGGAAACTACTACGCTGCTTACAAAATATTTTACAAAGTATGCATTTAAAAATCATTGCTTTAAGAAATTTTGTTAACATTTTATAAGCCCCACCACGAGAAAGCTTGACTTAGACTGAGATAGTTTACGGATAAGACATCTAGGATGGATACTGGATATGTAGGGTACCTCGGTATTTGGCGCGTCATCTTATACCGGTTTTCCTTGCCGATTCTTCTTATACTGGTTTGTTCTATGCTCATAAGTCATGATGGAATAAGCTTATGCTGGTTACAAAATTAACGGGGGTCAATAGTATATAAGAGTTAAAAAACAGTGGTACTATCATTTGTAATATTTTGATATGATACAATCTGACATGAGGAATGCGGTTACTGGGCCATATTTACTGTTGTCGTCTATTAAGCTGATGTCTAGCAAATGATTGAAATTCGAGGCCGTACAGTTTCTAGCGTCGCTATAGAATTTACTGTTGAGTTTGGCAATGAAGCAGTTAATTTCTCCTATGTCTAAATCCTTTCTTAGCAGTCTGTTGCTGATAGCTCTTGGGGCACCAGTCATGTATCTTAAAAATTTTCCTTCTGTGTATGACAATTTTTTCTTTAAATTATCACTGATAGAGGTTAGGGCGGGGCTAGCGTAGGTAAGAATTGGTCGAATGGCGTGTAGGTATATTATTCTTTTATTTGCCAGGTTTAGCTTTGAATTTTAATTTAAATGTGCTTTTAGTGCGTAGAACACACCTCTGGATTTTCTAATGGACTCATTGATGTGAGTACTCCCGTTAAGATTGTTCGAAGTTGTAAAGCCAAGATACTTAGCTTGTTTAACTAAGGTGATTTTAGTGTTAAATAATTCGATCGTTGGTATCTTATTTTTGCTTGATTCTCCATTTTGCGTACCAAATTTCCACTTCATGGAGTTTATGTTGTAAAGACATCTAGGTGGCGCTGCATATGAACTTTCAAATCATTTATATTTAGTGGCGTGGAAAAATAAGTTCAAATGAATAAAAAATAATACATTAAGACATCAACTTAGATATCACTAGAATAAATTTTTACAAAAAGCGCAGAAAGTAGGCAGCCCTGTGATATTATCCTTTTTTTTTATTTATTTTTTTTTTTTTGTGAGAAAATTAGCTTGCTTGTTGCTTTCGTTATCGTTTATACTGTTTCGCGCCGTTGGCACTTGTATTAAAATTTGCTTAATTTTAAATTTAATAATACCGGTATTTAATTTAAAAACTTTTTATTATAATTAATTTAAATTGACCAATTATGCTCGTCAGTGTAGATGTATTTTACGCTAAAATGAAATGTTAGCTATATGTTAGCATATATTTTTGTACGATTTAAGTATTACTACAAGTAGATACTGTGCGAGGGTAATTAAACACATTAGTGGTAACTGAGGCTTTTCTCTTAATTTTCCTCATAATTTTTTTTTCTCTGAGAAATAATAACTCAACACACCCAAAAATTAATTCTAAATAATTGTAGTGATTTGATAAGTGTTTCTAATGATATTTTGTATATAAAAAGTTTTTGTTATTTTCCTTATGATATTTATTGTTTCGCAACTTAGATCATAATGAATATTTCTAGATTAGGGTAATTTTATACTATCACTTCTAAACCTATAATTTAATACAGATAAAATTTAAATCCACTGTGAAGTATTTAAAAACTACTGATTATTACTTTTTGAATTTAATTACGCTTTTTACTTTATCTCCTTCTATATTATCTTAATGGTTAAAATAGAAATCAAGAAGCGTGAGGTACAGGGCCGTTTTATCCATTAGGCACTGTAGGCAACTGCCTAGGGGCCCCGCCACGTTCAGGGGCCCTGTGCTACAGAGAAAAAAATTTACAATGTTTCTTAAACAGTAAAAATTTTATTCGAAATTTCAATGACGATTGTCTTGCTCTGTACATTACATCGACGCTATTTTAGTACATTTCTGAACGCATTCCAAATTAGATATTAATATTAAGGTAGTTAGTTCATATATAACGCAGTAATATAATCGCAAGCAATTTTATCGCGGTAATTTTAGCGCCGATTAATCAGATGACTATACAGCAAGAGCAGCTTTTTTAACACAACACGATTGAAAAACGGGCAAAATTCTACGTTGTGAATGCACACTTACTGTTCTGGTACCTACCATAGGTATGTATATTCTATGGCCAAGCTACCAAAGAGTATGTAAAAATAAGGTTGGCAGTACTGGTTCTTTCGTCGCATGACTGGGGAATTCCCCGATCAGCTAAATACTTACGTTGTATTGTGTCAAAGTCCGATGCTGAAATTAGACAGGCTTGCACAAAGTTTAAGGAATATTATTTCGAGGACATTGAGCCTGAGTTTATAGGCGAAATGGTGCAGTATAAATACTTCATCTTACAATTAGAAGACGCCGGAAAAAAAATTGTGCCTGCCGAATAGTCTTACAAACTGATTATTGGCAACATGGCACAATCAACTTTCCCGAATGTAATGATGCTGGATGCTGGATATTGGGGTTATCTCGGCGTTTGGCGCGAAGCGCCACTAACCGATTCATCGATTCTGTTTTGTTGTATTCTGGGAGGTCCTATATATCTTTGAAGTTGTAGTATGTTGTAACAACAAGTCAAGTCCTTAAGGAGTAAATCTTTAGTTTTGAAGGGAAAATCATCTTTGGATTGGGGAGATCCCCTTGAGTAGAGTTGTATGATAANTCTTACTTTAGTTATCATAATCCCATTGTAAATGTTATAGATTTGAATATTTCTCCACTCGAAAATGATAATTAAAAGATGCGACCAATTGTGAATTGTAAGCAATGTTAATAAAGTTTGTCTTAAAGAAACAATATGATTTCACTAAAAATCAATTTCTACCCCTTCCTATTTTGATTTCCACATTACGAAGTTTCACTTCTTCTACGCGGAGGGACTCCACGCACTATTTTTTTTTAATTACTTTTCTAGAGATATCAAGACACTAATCACTAAAATGACAACAAAATAGATAATGAAAATATGCAAAATTTAAGTTTAAAGATTGAGATGAATTTTTAAAGTTCAAATGGTATTTAAAACTATAAAGTATCCCATTATACTTAACACTTTGAATGCCACGCTAATTTTACTTGGCTTGCCCGTCTGGCCAAACGGTAAATAAATACAAACTAAATTTGCAAATATTAGACAGATTTTGTTGTTTTTTAAAAAGTTTAGCATAACATTATCTGAAAAAAGTGGGGAATTATATAAGCCTACTAATTGTTTAGAAATAATGGTGGATAAAAATCTACTAAATTGAATTCATTAAACCAAGAATTGCTATTAATAAGCTACCACTTGAAAATATTTATTCGCTGTCCGGAACAAGTTGGCATTTCTGTGTATATAAATAAATCTATTTTCGGGTGTTCTATATTGCATTAATTTCTTCAAACCATTTTAATGACGATAATAATGTTAAAAAAATTAAAAATTTACTAGAATTATGTGCTCTTAATAATCTTGGCTTCGCCGGTCACCGGTGATCCCCTTGGCATTCAACGTGTCAATTATTTAAAATCAATTTTTTACTTTTTAACTATATTGCATATTTTGTTCATAAAATGAACAAATAATTAAATTATTTGCCTATATTGCTGTAAAAACACATTTTTTAAGTGATCATGAAAAATAGTTTATGAATTACATTATTATTATTTTTAATCAAATACAACTTCATCATATTTTAAAATAGATTCAAAATTTCTTTTACTTCTCCATTTTAATCAGATATTTCAGGTCTATAAACTTTAAGTTTTTTTTAATTTTCTTTCTAATATGATCGGTAATCGATCATATCAGCTGTCAATGTAAAGAGAAAATTGATGCATTCCATTTAGAATGTGTCGAGCTTCTTAACACTTGCTATTTCGAACACAGAAAAACTAATTACCTTTAGTTCTTTGACACGAAATGACTTGACCTCGAATTCGAACAAATTTAAAGAGCAATGGGTAGCGTAGTTATCTCCGAAAGACGCGCTAAAACTACAAAAAATTAATTATACTTAAAAATTACAATCAAACTAATGATAATCTACAGGGGTAGGATAAAAATAAGGAAACATTACGGATTCCCTATAGCAGGGATGGGCAAACTTTCTTGGTCTAGGGCCAAAAATCAAGAAAAAAAATATTTGGTGGGCCAAGTAAAAACTTCAAATTTTTTTTTTAAAAAAAAGGTGATATACAAGTTTTAATTTAAATATTTAGTGAGATGAAGGAAATTGCGATTTCATTTTTAAAAGTTCCTTACATTAAGGTTGGAAGTGAGATGTGCTTATTTTAAGGAACAAGGCTAAATGCTTTGCTGTTAGTCTACTTCTGAAATGATTTTTTCTAAGGTTCATAGTTNATTTATTTTTTCGACTATCCAAATGGCTTATTTTTTCTGTTAATCAGACTTCTTGTAATCGCACTTGTATCTTACCAATTATTACTCAAATAATTTTTTTACATATATCGCACATTTCACTGTTCTGTATATAAGTTATTCGACAGCATTCACCCGTTGAATTTGGCTATTTAATATCATATAATTAGGTTAGCGCATCATATAATTAGTCATAATAATCATATAATTAGTTATCATATAATTAGGCAATTTCCAAACATATGACTATTTTTGCTTACTTTTTAAAAGGGGTAGCATGGCATGAGTACTAAAAAGTGCTGAATTATATAAGCCTACGAATTATTTAGAAATAGTGGTGGATAAAAATCAACTAAATTGAATTTATTAAATCAAGAATCACAATTGATAAACTACCACTTTAGAATATATATATTTGTTTAATGTCACTTGCATCTTTCATAGATGCCAACTGCTCCGGACAAGCCAAAATAATTTAAAAAACGGTAAATAACATAAAGTAAATTTTGGAAATATTTTACTTTTTTTTTGTTTGCTTTTTAAAAGGTATAGCATGACAAACTAGTATAAAGTGGTGAATTCTATAAGCCTTCGAATTATTTAGAAATAGTGGTGGACAAAAATCTACTAAATTGAATTTATTAAACGAGGAATCGCAATTGATGAACTACCACTTTAAAATATATATTTGATGTCCGGAGCAAGTTGGCATCTCTGAATCATATTCATAAATTAAACAAATTTTTAGACATATATTTGCTACCACTCTCTTATTTTTACTAGATTTTGTATTTAAGGGCTCTTTCGTTAACTGGCTTACCTTCATAGTGGTCTGATCGGACTACCTGTGAAAAACCGTGTGGAGGCTTTCAGTTATAGGAGGCGTTGGGGACATTCTATGGATGAAAGCCTCCACACGGTTTTTCACAGGTAGTCCGATCAGACCACTATGGAGGTAAGCCAATTAACGAAAGAGCCCTTAAATACAAAATCTAGTAAAAATAAGAAATTGGTAGCAAATATATGTCTAAAAATTTATTTAATTTATGAATATGATTGGTTTGTCTTATTACTTGTCTGCCACTACAGATTCAATTCTCAAATATATATGATAAATTTCTCTCAGGCACGTTTAAAATAGAATTTGGGTTCATGCGCACAACCGGTTCACTTTTAAAATAGTCTGCGCAGACTACTTATGAAAAACCGTGTGGAGGCTTAACTGGGAGTTGAGACAAAGCTTTATCTGAGATAAATTTAAACCTGAGATCCGTCAATTAAAGTAGCACCCATACCACGCGTGTAACTGCATTTTGTTTTTAACCCTTTCGAAGGCCGTGGTAAGTATACTTACCACCACTTTTTTAACACCTTTAATATAGGTTTCCATTTATTAATAACTTCAGCTTTCTTAAAGTGCGTTTGAATAAAATTGGTAACCATTTGTTAGTTTAAAAAAAAAACGTATAAAAGTTATAAAATACATAATTCCTTTTGAAGTTTGTAGCATTTATAAAATTTATTTTATAAATAAAGAAAAATAAAAGTCAATAAGTTCCTAATAGGTCATGTTTAATATATTTACCACAAAAAAAATAGCATTTTTATAAACTAAATGAGTTTTTTTTTTCTCATAACAATAACTATTCTTAAAACAATTTTAATTCCAAAAATACTTTAATTTACCTTTACCAGAAATAAATGGGCCATTAAAGGGTTAAGGCATGTTTAAATACGAATAAATTAAAATTATTAAATCGCCTAAAATATGAACAATCAGCGTCCGCTCTCCTTCAGCGAGTCACGATTAAATTACAAAACGCTGATTGCGCAAAAAAAAGTTGCTCATTTAATTCCTCCTAATTTCATACTGTAGCATACCTGCCAACTCTTCCGGATTTTCCGGAAGATTTTATTTTCATATTTAAAGTGGTAGCAATACTCAGGTTATTCCAATTAACTTTTTGAATTATAATGATAATTATAAATGAGTTTGACCACCACTACATATAAATAATTACAATAAATATAAGAAAACATAGTATTCTTGGCGCAAGCGAATTTCAACGGGATCAAAATATAAATATATTTTTGAGTCAGATTGTTTTTCGTTTATTGTTATACAACCACTCTGAAAATCCATTCTCGGAAAGAGTGAAAGTTGGCAGGTATGCTGTAGACAAATTAGCTAACATTAGTAATACAAAAAGTGACTATGTACATTTCTTAAATGAAAAAGTAGTGGTAGATATATATTTATCTTGCATTTAAGCTTTAAAAGTTTTGTTCTTTGACTCTAGATGCAACCATAAATATTTGTAATTTTAATATGTTATAGTAGATAGAACTATCTTGTTTGCGCATAATAAATCCTAACAATGAAATAATGGGCTACATTTTTTTTTAAACACTAAGACACAAGTGGGTTAAAATATAAATGAATGCATATTAGGTCTTAACAACTGATTTAAATTGTTTATATACAGTAGTGAGCAAAATCACATTGTAAGCCAAATTTACTAAATAAAAACATAGTAGAGCATGACATTTATGCCAGCTTTAAATACTCAAGAAGAATCTCGCAAAATAAAGGAAGCAGTAATAAAACGCGATTTTAATTTTAAGAAAAAACTAACAATAACATAAACATCCTAATTATTTAACTCGTTGAATACCATGGTGGTCACCGGTGATCGGCACTGAGTTTGTTCGTAGCACCACGGAGGTCACCGGTGAAGCCAAGATCATTAGAAACACATAATCAGGGACGCCAACTGCTCCGGACAAGTCAAAATAATTAAAAAAACGGTATAAAAAAACAAACTAAATTTTGCAATTATTTGACTATTTTTGCTTGCTTTTTAAAAGGTATAGAACGCATACAGAACGATAAAGTTGTGAATTATATAAACCTACGGTTTATTTAGAAATATTGGTGGATAAAAAACACCTAAATTTAATTTATTAAATCAAGAATCACAATTAATAAACTACCACTTTAAAATATCAATTTGCTGTCCGGAGCAAGTTGGCATCTCTGCATAATTCGTGTAAATTTTTAATGCTTTTAATTTTTTGTATTATTATCGTTACTAAAATAGTTTGAAAAAATTAATGCAATATAGAACACACCAAAGTCGTTTTATTTATATACACAGAGATGCCAACTTGCTTCAGACAGCGAATAAATATTTTCAAGTGGTAGTTTATTAATTGTGATTCTTGGTTTAATAAATTCAATTTAGAAGATTTTTATCAACCACTATTTCTAAATAATTCCAAGGCTTACATAATTCCCCACTTCATAAGCTTATGTCCAAAATCTTTCCTATGTATGTTCCCGTCATGGGGTATTTCAAGATGAATGGGAAAAGGGCCATTTAGGACTCAGATGCACAGTTCTACAACAACGAACGATGCTAATGTCCTTCAATCCTTTTAAAAAGCTGGCAAAATCTGACCAATATTTGCAAGTTTAGTTAGTAGTTATTTACTGTTTGGCCAGACGGCAAACCATGTAAAATTAGCTTGGCATTCAGCCTGTTAACAACGTATTAAAACTTAGTTTTCCACCAATCATTTTTTAAATTGAACTGAGCGAAAATGCTCTTTTTTTATATTAAGATTCTTTTGAGATGATTACAAACTGTCTAAGTATCGAAAAATGAGTTGAAATAAATAAGACATGAACATATAATATATTCTTATTGAATTGAAGTGTCTTATTGAAGTGTCTGCCAAAAAAATACCAGTAACAATAGGCATTTTTATCCGACATCTATGGTTTTGTGATAGCTTCCTGTTAGTCTCCCAAGTTAAAATAGTTTCCCTTCTGTATCAACGACTATATCTGGCGCCAGCATTATCTCCAGATGCGGATCGTTAAAATGACTGAAACGAATACTATAGGCAATAGACAGACTTTTATCACTGTATCATTGGCGCAGTTCGATTGCGATATTAATCACATCGCAACCAGGAGGGAATTCTAAGTAAACGCCTTTGGCGAAGAAAAATGAAATATGCCATATACCAGAATGGCGCCAGTTTTCATTGTAAAATATTGCCAAGATAAAGGAGTGGGGAGAAAAAAAGAAAGAAACTAGAAGAAGAAATGAATATCGAATTCTTTAAGGGCTATTATTTGCTCGAATTACAATCTTAAATTAAAAATAATTTGTCAAAAATTTATTAGTTAAGATCTTATATGAAATTTAATGTTAGTTCTAAGAAGGCTTATGTATTCGACGAAATACTATTGAAATCATGCACATTATATGCATTATTTAAATTGTAAATATAATTCTCTTAAACTTGCGTTTTTTATCTGAACAACAGTGTAGCTTCCAAGAATTTTTAAACAATCGATGTAATATTTAGTGCATTGCGTAGCTATTAATATTTAGAGATAATGCAGATATTATGTGAATGTAATGTATTTAGGAATTATAACTACTTACGTTCATAAGGTAGGGATACTATAAAATTTTTTGATCGACGTATGAAACTTTTTCTCTCTAACACACTAAATAATTTTAATAATAATTTTAAATAACATTTTTATAGAATAATTAATATTCGTTGCGCATTAGTACTTCTGTGAAGTTTTACAATTGCATAAGATATTTCAAAGTTGCATAGAATTTAAAACGCTATCGTTAGAAATTCAGATATAAAATTCGTGATTTTTAATGTTCGATTAAAAAACAAGCTCAAGCTCTGCTCAGAACTATTCAATTAGGCATTTGCAACTGGAGAAAAAGTGAAGTAATCATACCTAACTATGTAATTTGAATCAGATTTAATTGCACACCTGTAAGCGACGTCACGCGTGTGTGTCGAATCGGATTGACTTCTGAATCGACAAATACCGCGATTCATCTACGAGAATGTCACTTGTATGTACTACATATGTAATTGACAAAGTTCATGACTTACACAAGACTATTAGTGCCAAAATATGCACTTTTTAATAAATGGTTAAAGTAAAGGTAATCGGTAAAATTAATAAGATTCTCTTTAAAACACCAATAAGCTTGATTAGAATTAAAAATAAAAAACTGAACGTAAGGAATACCTTAAAGAAGAAAAAGTACAGTTTATTTTTCTGATACTTAGCCCTTTGATGCAGAATTTCACTAAACAAAATTTTCATACTTTTTTCATTACTTTGTAATAATTTAGTTCAAAATAAGTAAAGAATATTATATTTCGCACTTAATAATTGAATAAGAACTATCACATTGATCATGTATGCATCTAAAGTTAAAATCACGCTCACAGATAATATTGTTCATAGATAATTATGTTACATATCATAGATGACATTGTTTATAGATGTAATAGCACAAAAAGATGCTTTTCTCACATTAAAAATTATTACATTTTTATTTACTTATTTTAAATTTAAATGTGAACATGAATGTTAAATCAACCTAAACAAGAAAACACAACTGCAGATTTAGTTATGATTGCAAATAAAAATGTTTTGATAAACTCGCATTTAATTAACAAGATAAAGTTTATTATTCTTACAAGACACACGAACTAATTAAAAAATTAAATTTTAAAAAAATTTGTCTCTTTCATCAAGCGCATCTTAGTTCAGATTTAGTTCATATCACGTTCATAGATAACATTGTTCATAGATAAATATATTACATATCATCGATGGCATTGTTCATAGATGCAATTGCACTAGAAAGATGCTTTCCTTACGTTAGCAAATTTACATTTTTATTTATTTATTTTAAATCTAAATGTAAACATGAATATAAATTAGCCAAAACAAGGTAGCACAACCAATGGCTACTAATTGTAATTTTTTGATAAACACATATTTAATTACCAAGATAACTTTCCTTATCTACACTAGACACATGTGTCAAAGTACGTCTTAATTCAAAATACTGTCACTTTGATGACGCATGTGGTATTCACGCGCATCTAAAGTTCATGTCACGTTCATGGATATCATTGTTTATAGATAAACTTGTTACATATCATAGATGACATTGTTATTTCCGCAAATTAGAAAAATTTACATTTTTATTTATTTATTTTAAATTTAAATGTGAATCTGCCTAAACAAGCAACCGTAGGTTTAGTTATAATTGCAAATTTTAATTCTTTGATAAACTCATATTTAATTAACAAGATAAATTTCATTATTCACGCAAGGCACACAAACATCTTAATTTAAAAAAAAAACTGTCGATTTCATCATGAGCATCTAAAATTCATATCACGTTCATAGATAACATTGTTCGGACATAAATATACATATCATAGATGACATTGTTCATAGATATTTGCATCAGAAAGATGCTCTCCGTGTAATAGCAAGTTTTACATTTTTATTTATTTATTTTAAATTTAAATGTGAAAATGAATATGTTAAATCAGCCTAAACAAAGAAACACAACAATAGAATTTAGTTAAGATTGCAAATTATAATACTTCGATAAACTCATATTTAATTAACAAGATAGATTTCATTATTCATGCAAGGAACACGAGCATCTTAATTTTACAAAAACTGTCACTTTCAACATGAGCATCTAAAATTGCTATCACGTCTATAGATAACATTGTTCAAACATAAATATACATATCATAGATGATATTGTTCATAGATGCAATTACGTAAGAAAGATGCTTTCCGTGTAATACCAAATTTTACATTTTTATTTATTTATTTCAAATTTAAATGTGATCATGAATATGTTAAATCAGCCTAAACAAAGGAACACAGCTTTAGGTTTAGTTATGGTTGCAAATCATAGTTCTTTGATAAACTTATATTTAATTAAAAAGATAAATTTCATTATTCACTCAAGGCACACGAATATCTCAATTAAAAAAAACTGTCACTTTCATCATGAGCATATAAAGTTCATATCACGTCCATAGATAACATTGTTTAGACATAAATATACATATCATAGATGACATTGTTCATAATTGCACAAGAAAGATGTTTTTTTTACATTAGCAAATTTTTTACACTTTTTTTATTTGTTTTAAATTTAAATGTGAACATGAATATGTTACATTTGTATAAACAAGGTAGAACAAGCATAAGTTTAGTCATCAATGGCCACAAATTATAATTTTTTGATAAGCTCATATTTAATTATCAAGATAAATATCCTTATCCAGGCAATACACATATGTCAAAGTACATCTTAATTAAAAATACTGTCACTTAGATTATGCGCGTGGTATTCACGAGTTCATATCACGTTTACATAAATGATCACGCGACAGAAAGGCTTTTTTCGTGGGATCGGCTGTCCGATAAGGATTGGTGCCTAGCACTGGCAGAACCAACTTTAATTACAATACTTATTTCCAATGATTAGCAAACAAATAAGTAAAAAAAGGGTAATCGGTAAGTTAATCGCCAATAGACATCCGCTTGGCGTAAGGAAAAAAAATTTAAAAACAAAAACGTGACTGTTTGCCTGACAAGGTATGGTGTTGGGTTTGGCACCTTCGCCAATGCTTTCTAGTTTAGATCATAAAAGGTAAGAAGCGATTTTCTCTAGGGGTAAATTATAAGATGGATAACGAAAAAAGAATTAAACAAGAAGAGGGAATAGATCTTAATTTTAACGAGAAGTATTTGTAAAATCGGTAAATGATGTAAGACGTGCGTGCGAGGAATATTGATTTACATCAAAGCCATCATTTGTACTTTTAATTACTTACAATGTTTTAATTTTCTTTCTTTTGAAATTTGATGTACGCTGTCTATCAATGTGTTAAATAGTTTATATTGATTATGTTTGATTTGAGAGATAAAACAGAGATTAAATAGGTTATTCTATCATAGGTTATCTATCTTTAATTAAACTTTTCTGATTTTTGTTATAGCAATCATACACTATCGCCCTCAACAGAATTTCCAACACGAGATCATTATTTCTAAAATTTAATGTCATACAACACAAAGGAGGTCTGTAGACGAAAAAGGAATACTTTAGAATAGAAGACATCGAATCAAGGGTTATGCAGTTTTCCCTGCATACCTGCCAACTTTACACATTTGGCGTAAAATTTTATTTCTGTATTTAAAGTGGTAGTAAAATGTATGCTTCCTTGCATTTATAAACTTAAATAAAAATCTTTTTGATCCACCACTATTTTTAAAAAAATTAATCATATGTATTAATATGCAATACTGTTTTGATAGTCCGCATAAGCTAGCTCATAATACTGCGTATGCTTCTGCCTAAAAGAGTAATTTAAATTCCATTTTACTACCAGTGGGGAAAATCATCCTTGAAAGGATTAAAAGTTGGCAGGTATGCTACAGCCCTATGAAGTCCTTATCAATCCGTCTCTTAATTTAATTTTATTACATTACCGTCATTGAACAGCCGACCCAATTTTATGGGTTTACGATTACAAATGCTCAACTCCGTAGCTTTGTAATTTTGAACCCAATCCAGAAGACAAGGGAACTCCTAGATCGAGTATTGGGAGAAATTTGCCTTCGTGGGGGACTTTTTGATGGAGAGGACATCCACTAGAACCTCCCACGATTAGTCTGACGGCAAGGGAACTCTAACCCATGATCTGTCTACCACTGAGGATATTTCACGTCACCACTGTGGTCGGTGCAAGTCGGATACGGAATTCGTATCGACTGGGATTCGAACCCGGTTCGCCTCATTGGGAGGCGAACGCTCTATCCCCTGAATCATCGTGGTTCATCCTTCTCTTAATTGAAAAATAGCTGAAGTTATGTTTATAAAAATGGTATCTAGGTATAATAAAGTGGTTATGGATGCACGATGATATTGCTTTAAACGCCTCCTTTTAAAACATTTCGAAGTTATCGTTACTGTTTCGCAAACAGTCAGAGATGGGAGAAAAAAGTGAATTACTAAGTTGGCGAGTATCATTTTGTAAGTTTAAAATGACACCTTGTGATCTAAAATACGATGACCAAAAGACAGTTTAAAAAGACACCTAAAAAACACGCACATTAGTTTGTTCGCGATTTTCTACACTGTGAAGGAACAAAACGGTTTTAGAAGAAGAGGAAAAAATAGTTATCACAAGATATCTTTATTTTTGATGTTTGATGACATTTAGCGAATTTTCAAGACATAAAAATTCGCTTATCTTGTGGAAACTATTAAAAAAAACTTTTTAAAACTAATTCGATACTTCAGAATGTTGGAAATAACGAAGAAAAACTGTTCATTTTAGGCATTCTTCTCTTAACGTTAATATTCACAAGATGTCTATCTGTCATCATCATCATTATTGGAACAACTTCACGGGGTGGGTCTTGGCCTTCCCTATAACATCTCTTCATACCGTTCTCCTGGTTGATTTCTGTCTAGTAATGCTAAATTTATGATACTGTATAACTTATTAATTTACTTTTTCCTGCTATCTAGCTTTCTTCGCGAAATCGACACGTTAACTGTGCAGTCTTTTACGAGGTAGAGTTGTAAATGATCTCATTTTGTAGAGCATAGCCACTTTACTTTACCTGGACACCATCATTTAACCATAGCTGCAGCCGTTTAGAAGTTAAAATTGTGCAATTCAACTCAAGTACGTATTCTGTATTAATGTACTTTAAATGTTGGCAAATGCATATTTTTAAAAATTTATTAGATGTAATTTATCATCGTTTAATTTCTTTTAATAGCTTAGTTTTTTTTAAAAAAAAAAAAAAAACAAGTCTTTTACTGTAGTTTATTCAATATTTTTGAAATATTTTTGTTCAGTGGTTCCCAAACTTATAATTTACAAACAAGCAACGCTTACAATTTGAGATGTTTTTTGGGTAATAGAGAACATATTTTTTCCAGCAACGCTGTAGAAGAAAAGAATCGTATAAACTGACTTGCAAAGGATTTGTAGGAAGTTTTACAACAATTACTTTCTATAACTTATCTCCTTTAAAATGATCCATATCATTCTTCGTCGTTTAAAATTGCAGAAGAAAACATTAACGAAACTCGAATTTTTAGAGAAGACTATTAAATAAAATAACAATTTTGTCCTATGCAACAATCATTACAAAATATTTCCTTAAATAGAGGAAGTTATACTATCACAATCTATTTATATGAATAGAAACAATCACAATGTATATGAATAGAAACAATCACAATGTATGTGAATAGTAACAATCACATATATATAGATAGAAAAAACCACAAAATGTTTTAAAAGAAAGTCTTTAATGAAATTATGCTGGAAGTCAAATTAATATCCTCAAAAAAGGAAATTCCGGCTCTTTGTAAAGCTGGTATTTTGCAATACCATAGGCTGATTGGAATTATCTCCACAATTTCTTAGGTTGCCTGATATTTTTTAGGATTATTGTCCACCCAGATGATATTATTCTTATTAGAAAACGGTCGAAGAATTACTCAAACAGCCTAAATTTATTCTAGGTCTATTGCATTAGGCTTATTGTTGGTGCTTTAATTAGATAAGTTTTATTGCTCATCTCCAATTCATAAAGCTTTTTATTATAACCACCATTTTAGACTTTCACTACACTAGATTCATTTGCCAACTGAGCTAGGAATTAGACACTTTCTAATTAGCCTAAAGTTATCCATGCTAGTTGCAATAAGCTTAAAAATATCTGAATGAATAGAAAACACTAGAGACATTATTAATTAGCCTGATGCATTGCATTATGACACGGCACTTTGCAAAGTGCCGAAATTTTCCAATTCTCATACGTCATATACATTTTTGTCCTTCATAAAATTGTTCAGTTACTTCGCAGATTTAGAATAATCATAATAAAGGAGAAAAGGAATTCTTTTCAGCGGCAAGAACAGCAAAAGCATTTATAAAATATCAAAATAACTGCCACAAAAATCCAGACATTAACATAAAAGCTAATTATTTCAGTTCTTTCAATTAACGAGATTATCCTTAGTATGGCGATGAATGGTGAAACCGAAAATTCTTTTTGAAGTGTAGCGACAAATTGCTGGTAAAACGAAATAACAGCTCTAAAAATTATAGCGCCATTTATCAGCCTTATCGGTGTGAGAACGCAACCAAAGTATGTAGGGAAAAAAAATATATTTCACGTTAGCTGAGAAGGAAATTTGGCGACAAATTCTACATGATGGCTTATCAAGAGAATTAAGTCGGAATTAAAGATTTTCTAATAAAGATTAATAGAAGATAAGCGTAGGGGAGTGTTTTTTCTGGCGATTTCAACTATTTTCGTCCGACACATTTTTGGCGATTAAAACTTTCCCTCTCTGTCATAAATCCGAATTAGATGGGTCATTCGAACATTCCAAAACTTTCTATTTAATTTTTTTTCTAACGAAAAAGAACACTAAGTAGAATATTTTTATCCTAATAATTATTTGTTACTTAAACTGATCCGAAAAGGTCACTTAATTGCAGATACAGTTATTTTTTGATAAAGTATAATTTCACTTTAATTATTGTTTATTGCTTTAAGTGTCTTTTATGGGCGTTTACTGACACTAAGCAACAAAATCATGCATTCTTTTTTTTTTCCTTTTTAAGGAATCTCACCAATTTTCTCTTTCTCACACTCACTTTTCTTAATCTTTTTGAACATAGCTTTTTATTATTATTATTATTATTCAATAAGTAGCACAAGCAAGTCTGTCCGCTTTTTATGAGACATCAGACTTAGTAATGCTCTGAATCAGCAGTTCCCAAATGGTGTTCCACGGAACTCTAGGGTTCCGTTTAAGGGGTTCCACGTGTAAGCATTTTTTATAACCAGTGATGAGTTTGGAAACTTTTGATTATATTTAGATCAGACCTATAATTCATAATGTATTTAATCTTGCGATTGCTTTTATGAAATTATTTCAAGTAAAATGTCAATGAAATAAAAATATCACATTTTAAAGAAAAATATAATATTTCTAATAACACCATATGTCCATTTCCGATAATCAAGAAACGGATACGTTTTTTACCCTAATTAGATACATAATTCTGACTTTTTAGATGAAAATTTCGTTTTTGTCTGTCTTTGAGAATTAAAATTCATTGATAAATCTCCTTTTCGAAAATCCACAAAGAATTCCCTTCTTAGAAATGTCTCATTTGGGCAATATTTTTATGAATTTCACTATTTTGAAGGATTGCCTTTGTATGAGGATTTATTCATAGAAATATTCATACCTCCATAGGTTCAATTTTTGAAGACCAAAATTCAGAAACATCCTATTTTAACAAAGACGTCTTTATGAATATTTCATTTTGAATTATTGCTTTTTTTTTATAAGGATCTCATCTTGGAAATATTCATCCCTTTTTTGAAGACCAAATTTTAGAAATGTCCCATTTTAACGAAGACGTCTTTATGAATATTTAATTTTGAATGATTGCATTTTCATGAGGATTTCATCATGGAAATATTTTTACTCCCATGGGTTACATTTTTTATGATCAACTTTAAGAAATGTCCCATTTTAACGATGACATTCTTATGAATATTTCATTTCGAATGATTGCATTTTTACGAGGATTTCATCATGGAAATATTTTTACTCCCATAGGTTACATTTTTGATGATCAACTTTAAGAAATGTCCCATTTTAACGATGACATTCTTATGAATATTTCATTTTGAATGATTGCATTTTTACGAGGATTTCATCATGGAAATATTCATTCCCCCCTTAGATCCCTTTTTTGAAGATCACATTATAGAAATGTCCCATTTTAACGACGACATTTCTATGAATATTTCTTTTTGAATGATTGAATTTTTTATGAGGATTCCATCATGAAGTATTTTTTATACTCATATAGGTCGCATTCTTTTCTTTTTTTAATGAAAATTCCATTCGTAAAATATTCGTGTCTCCATAGGTTCCATTTTAATGATCAAATTTTATGAAGAATAAAGTTTTTTCTTAGTTACTTTTTTCAAAAAAAAAAAAAAAAGGCAGGTGTTCAATTAAATTATGAAATTGTAGTTTGAAAAGATATAAATATTTCGATGAACTTTAAAGTAGGGGGGGGGGCTTATGTTTTGACATTTAAACAATGTTAATTCCTATCATTTTAGTACTGCTGTTTTATATTAATTTTTAAAGGTTTTCTTTGTGTTTCTCTTTCAACATTTGTCCTTCACCTTTTTATCAAGAGTGGAATCACAGGGGGGAAAGTGCTCTTTTAAAAACAAACAATCAGTAAAAAAAAAAAAAAAAGTAGGTGAGAAAGATGAAGGGTAAAATGTCTTTTCTACCCCATTTTTTTTTTTTTTTTTAAATCCAATATAGAAAAGAGGGCATAAAAACCTGTCTCAGTCACCTGCCAAAAATCAGGTGCGGTTGTTTGATAAGAAGGGGGCTAAGGGCCTACAAAAAATGATTAAAAAAGAAAGAGTTGCACTGCCAAAATTCACCCATGCGTTAACTCAAGTGTTATGAATGCCAGGTGGTGGAAAGGCCATGAAGCGAAAGGGTTAAATACCTTTAGGTGGATGAAGTTTTTGATATTATTTTTATTGTGCTATTTATTTTTTATGACATTTTTATGATGAAAACTAGTGATTATTTTGTATACTAGTTTTTTTGTTCGATCTGAAGAAATTCTGTTCTGAAAATCCTGTTTTTTTTTTTTTCTTTTGTTCCAAACATCCTTTTCGAATTGTTTATTACGTTCAGTATTTTATATATGTCACACATAGATGGAAAGATACAAAATTAATTTGATAAAAAAAAAGAGAACAAAAATAAATATGTTGGTGTATTTTTTTTTTTTTAATTCTGTTACTAAAAATATTTTTTATACTAATATTTAAGCGCTAATTTTTTTTTAAACAAAGGTATTTTAATTTGTCGAAATCTCATAAATATTGAAATGGCCATAAAAAAAATAAGAATAATAATGTTTCAAATACAGTAAAGTGTAACACAGGTCCGAATATCAGCGGTGACTGATTAGTACGAATCGTGCTCCCGACTAACATCGACCATAGTGCTGACGTAAAAATATCATCAGTGGTTGACAGATCATCGGTTAGAATCTCCTTGCCGTTGGGCTAGCCATGGGAAGTTTAGGTGGTTTTACGTCCCATTCTACCTTTTTTTGTAGCTTTTTCCAATTCTACCTTTTTTTCTCAATGTGTAAAGCAAATACGGGTCAGTACCATAAAAAAGTTCTCCACGAAAGCTAGTTTGTCCCAATGCTTGAACCAGAGGTTCCCTTCTCTTCTGGGTTCAATTTAAAATTACAAGGCTACGGAGTCAAACATTCATAGTACATTCATAGCAATGCATGTAATGACGAAGTACTTTTTTGTACATAATGATTTACTTCTTTGTTCATAAAGGTACCCTGCTTTAAAAAGATGTTGGTTTACAAGTAAGGTAAAAAAACTAAAGTGCACATTTTACCAATTGTAATAATTCACTGAATATCAGCATTTATGGCCGAAAACCAACAATTCAAGATTAATTGGTCGTAAACAGTTTCATAACTAAGTTTTATAACCGTCATTGAACAGTCGACTCAATTTTTGAGTTTACGACTACCAATGTTCTGCTCCGTAACCTTGAACAAATTCCAGAAGACAAGGAAACTCGTGGATCAAGTATTGGGAGAAATTTTCTTTCATGGAGAACTAATGGAACGATCTAACCCGCATTTGCGTTACATGTAGAGGAAAACCGCGAAACCCTCTTAAGGTTAGCTTGACGACAAGTAGGTTCTAACCCACGATCCGTCTACCACTGAGGATATTCCTACGTCAGCACTGCGGTTGGTGAGAGCCGAGTGAAAAATTTTTATCAATCAGCCAACGAGCGCTCTTTCCCCTGAGCCACCACGACTTTTATTACTAAATTATCATATTTAGAATGTGTATAACAAATTTCTTGCTATATTTAGAGCACATGCTAACAATTCTGTGTGCCTGAAGAAATAATGCATGTAAAAAAAGTAGATTAAAAAACAGATGTAAAAATTTTTCAATATTTCAAAAGCCTGTAATAATTAAAAAACTTACGACAATGTCTAAACTTTAGTCTAGGCTCTTACGGGACTAAGAATTTTAAAAATGTTAACAATAAGATAAGTCTCGACCATTTAATGTACTTCTAACTACCTATATGTTATTTTGCAAATAAAATGTTATCTACATAAAAAATTTATCCAATACAATCTCAAATTGTATCTTAGAAAATAAAAAGAAATTCTTATTAGCTTAGACATAAATTTACCACCAGAATATTAAAAATTACCACGAAGTCACTGGAGGAAATTTGCATGTAAGTTACAACTATTTATATCTATAACCTTTGTAAAAAAAATAGGCATATCAAGGTTACGCGATTTTCCCATTCTCCACACCTTTCCCCTCTCATTACCATGGTTACGCAAAACCATGCTTCTTTTCACGCTTTTTCAGTGAGAAATGGAAATAAAATCGCAGGGGGGGGGGAAACAGCAAGATGAACGGATACCAAAGCAACGGAGTAGGAAAGGTATAGATATTGGGGAAATCACGTAACTTATAGAGGAGCCGATTCCACTTACAAATTGTTGTTTTCTCATTCATTCTGAATGAAAACTGTCAAATCAAGAATAAAATATTGAAACATAAATTTTGCTACTCATAAAATATCTTTCCCCATAACTTGGAACTAGTTGGCATCGCTGGGTATGTAATATATGGCATTAGGCGTGGTTTCACCTTTAGTTGCATTTTGGTAGAAACGTTGTATACAAACAATGTCGAATAAACTAAAACCCCTTAACTCCCGGCCTCAAAAACGATTACAAAAAACAGCTATATGAAAAAAGAGGTGGTACAATTTGAATGGAAATATCTTTCTGTTACCTACCACTTTCTGTTTAAACAAGGTCTTTAGATCCAATTAAATATATTTATGTTATTAATACAATATCGTAAACAGAACTATCTTGATTTTTCATAATAAATCCTAATATAAAACAATTTTGCTACTTTAGCTTTTAAAAATAAAACCGCCCTTTTAAAAGTACGCTAAGCATTGATGGATTAAAACAGTATTTCCCAAACTTATGACTTTTGTGCACCCTCTCTAAATTTTTCATAACGCTGTGTACCACTAACAAAAAAATGAATGTATTATTTCATATAAAAAATTGCACAAAAGTTAAAATTCACAACTGGCTGCTGACATCACTAATTATTAACTGTTAACTTTGGAAAAAAAAGCCAATAGAAAAATACGTAATCGTAAATTTTCATGGCTAGCTTTGTATTAAATAAAAAAAAAATTTGAAATTTTCATTTGTTGCAAGATATTCCGCATATGAACGCGTTCTCGTACCCCTAGGGGTACGCGTACCACACTTTGGGAAAATCTGGATTAAAACATTCTATGTCCCACAGATAAAATAAGTTTTAATTTAAAATCGTGGTAGTAAATTTACAATTAATATAGTACGGATTTCTTTTATTAAATGCGTTTAAATACATTACTGATAAGTATACATGCTTGGTTTATACTGAACATAGTTTTGGAATTCAATGGAATTCAATTTTCATTATTTTCTTAATTACATTACAGAATTCCTTTAATCCAAATTACTTAAACCTGTTACTTCGATCGAACATGTTACTTCCCAACACTATTATTCGGGATTTGATTTTTACGTTATTAAGGTTCTAAGTCCGAATACTGGTTATGTAATCTTATAATTTCCCATTTAAAAGGGCTCAGGTATCAATCCTGCTATTAACTAGATATTTTTGGATTATATACAAACCCTAAAATGCCCCAGCCCCCCCGGGGGGGGGGCTCAATTGGAACAGCACAAGTAACAGTTAGTAATCCAATCATCAGAGCTTGTTCTAACATTGTAAAATGAAACTTAATTTCGACTCAGATTCCACCTATCTTAACTTGAAGAGACTTATTTGCATTTTCTGGCAAGTTGCACCTGCTCTGTCGGAGATCATGTGACCCGAGGCATCCATCTCGGTTTCCACGGTTACGGGCACGTGACAAGAATGTCAGAGTTGCCATTCGAGGGAAGAGTAACTTGTCTTTTTAATTATGAGACGCGATTTTTTTGAACGGTTTAATGCACGGTATCCTCGGGCTAGGTGCTTCACTGTTTATTTATTTTTCCCGTGTGAAGTTGTTCTTGTAAAAAAGACATAACTGTACCGATTAATAAATTCCTTTTACGCCGCGCACCTGCCAAATGCTTTTTTTTCCTCCTTTTTTTTGTTGTTCTAGAAAGTGTCAAGTATATAATGTATTCATGAAACAGCAATTACATCAATTAATGCACTAATTGCAGCGGAATATAATAAAATTAAAATAAAATTTAAATGTTTGATAATTATAGTCAGTTCAATAGCATGTTAATGCATCCTTAGTCACATATTTTATTTTATTTACGAATTTGATTTTATTGTTAACGTTACACGAAATCTTCATTAATGGTGCACAGTGGAATAACCATTACGGATAATCATAACGAATAATTCATGACGAATAAAGCGGGCAAGCAATAAAATCAACTTACTGAAATGGGATAATATTTGTTCATCGTATGCGAATTTTGAAATCATGGTCTAGTAGCATGTTATTAACCTATTAGTCACATACTTGAATTGCCACTTTTCTAATTTCATTTTATTGTTAACGTTGCACTAGAGCTTAATCACAATTTGATTTTATTGTTAACGTTGTACTAGAGCTTCACTACTAATGGACTATTGCACTGTGAGCCAGAAGACCATGATCTTTGGCCAAATGTCAAAAATTAAATTTTCAACTAAAATATGTGTAGACAGTTTTAATATAGCCCAAATTAAGTATTCATAATAATTCCAAACATTATAAATCACTTTTTGGACCGACAAGAGTACAATGTAATGAAAAATATGTTTAAAAAAATTTTTAAACGTAACTTTTAAATTTTTATTTCAGAAATATATATAGGAATTTCACCTACTGTTACATTTTTATCAGAGTAATTAGTCTGAAATTATAATAAAATTTTTCAATTCGTCGAATTAGTTAATACTCTTGACAAACTTATAGTTTATATCTTATCATTTGACATTTTACAATGTTTGAATGACTTTCGAAACTTAAGTTCCAAAAAGTTCTACGAGGTAATTAGGTAAACTTTTTTTTCTTGTCTTCATTGATGTTTCTTTTTTTGAAAAAACCTGCCCCATTTTGTCCGTATTGCAAAGGTGGACTAAATACACCGGAAACAAAAATTATGTTTTGTTTTTGCATGTTTTCGTGTTATTTTGTAATTAATTCGCGTTATTTTGTAATATTACTTCGGAAATATAATTTGCTTTTCATTTTTAATATAAAATTACGAAAATTATTATATTTTCATTGCTCTATTTAGTTATTTAAACTTACTATATTATTTTTTTTATTTTTGCTCGCCATATTTCAGCTGCCATTTTGTTCTTTTGGGTATTTTAGTGTATTTCAACTATGAATTCAATTTACCTGCACATAAAAACCCCAAAACTTTGAAACAAATTTTATCGAAATGTTACCGTTAAAGTATATAATGCAGTTATTTTATAGAATACCTAGTTATTCCATGAAATAACTCGATCGTGTCCGTTAAAGTGTAAAACTCTCATGTATTTCAAGGTTTAACTAGTTATTTCATAGAATAACGATCTGCAGCCCGTTAAAGTGTAAAATAATCTACATTATATATCTCGCACGACAAAAACAGAGAAAAGTCTAAAAAATTCAAGCGATTCTAAAATTCTAATTCAAGCGAAAAAGATGAAATTAATGTCGGATAAATCTCATTCTGAAACCTCTGTGGGGTTTACCGTCCGTATCCCAGTGCCTGAAGTTGACAGAGGAAAAGGTGATGCAAAATCCATTTTAGCTATCATCATAAAAATAACCGAAGAAGGATTTTTCCAATTGGGCACAAGAAACGGCCGCATAAAACAATTATATTCCCGATCCCAGTTCAGTGTCTGCGAACAAAAATTAATTAAAATCGAAGAAGTGCCAGAGGTAGAAATATCGCTCCGGTCGGCGCTACAGCTCAAAGTTTCGGTACTGGTCAGGGATTTAAAAAATTTACTGGTCAGGGATGTTCGTGTAAAACCCAGTGTAATTCCAAGTGTCATTTTAGTAATCCTTGTTGTAACAAATGATTTTATGGTACGTTTCCATAAATACCATTTACACGCTGCATAAATTAGATAAATTGCTTTTTTTTTTTCATTTTAATTGTCTATCATTAGTTTATTTATAGAATACTTAGTTATTTCATTTTAGAGAAATTTTTTATTTTACACTTCAACTGTCTCTCATTAGTTAATTTATAGAATGCCTAGTTATTTCATAGAATAACTAGTTAAAGTGTCAAATTAATAACATCTTACACTCTTTAACGGACACGATCAGTTATTTCATGGAATAACTAGGTATTCTATGAAATAACTGCATTATATACTTTAACGGTTACAGAAATGCTAATTTTGGCCTTGAAATCTTGGATGCTGGCCCACTGTGTATTAGTGACGCACAGTGGCATAGTCAACAAACAAAGTGGAAAAAAAAACATTGAAATGAATTGATATTTATTCTTTGCGAGCGAACTTCAAAATTATAATCAATTCAACATCGTGTCTCTTTGTCTCACATTTGATTTGTTAATTTATTATTTTCGTTTGATTGTTAATGTTGAACTTGACCTTTACAGCTAATGTTGAATGTTAATCTTAATATTGAACTAGATTTAACAGTTAATATTAATGTTGGACTAGACTTTAACAGCCGCGACAAAAACCAGACTTATGGAAAATGGGTTCATATTTATTCATTGCTCGCATATTTCTAAAATATGGTAAGTTCAATGGCGTGTTATTGCTCTCTTTGTCATACATTTGATTTGTTAAAATTCGAATTCGATCTTATTGTTGCATTGTACTAGAGCTTCACTGATAGACAATGGTGGGAGAAATAACAAATGAAGTAGTTGGTTGATATTTGTTCATTGCTCGGAAATTTCAAAATTATAGTGAATACAATATTGTAAATGTTATTGGTCACATGCTTGATTTGTTGTTAATTTTTGAATTTGATTTCAATTTGATTATATTAACGGTTTCCAATTTTTTAAAATAACAGAAACATGAATGATTGATCATCTTTTGGTGGAACCCCAAACACAGAAATAAAATATTAGCCAAGTCAATCCGTGTATATATTAACCAAATATGTCAAGCCGTGAACATATTAACCAAAGAAAGACTACCAATTATTTTGATATTATTTAACACGTTGAAGCCCATAGGGGTCGCCGGTTACCGCACTGAGTTTGTTATAGAACACACAAAAATATTTTTATTTATATACACAGAGATGCCGGACAGCGAATAAATATTTTTAAGTCGTAGCTTATTATTCTGGATTAGGTTCAAAATTACAAGGCTACGAAGTTAAACATTAGTAGTCGTAAACCCAAAAAATTGGGTCTGCTGTTCAACGACGGTTATAAAATAAAATGGTTTATTTAAAAGAACAAATCGTATCATTTTATTGCCTTAAATTTTTAAGGAGAAATTCATTTAAGTTTTTAAAAAAAATTATCAAGCGCTATTTATCCTACTCTAATAGAGCGACCCCTTCATTTTGAGAGGTATTGTGCGTTTTAATAATACTTCATCATCAAAAGTACAAAAAAGAAAGAAAAAAATGGAGATAAAACAAATTAAAAATTTAACCTAGAATCCAAGATGGCGAGAAGCCTCTTAAATTGGTGAAAACCAATTTCGATGATGTGGAAAATTTCTTTTTACATAATTTTCGAAAAAGTAAAGATAAATGGACAAATCTATAAGCAGATAAAAGTAAATAGATAAAAATAAATATATTAAATAGAAAGATAATAAATACATAAAAGTAAAGATAATAGACAAATCTATAAATAGACAAATGCAGAGTTTCTTACTCATTACGCTTTTAGAGAAATTAATGTTTTTAACGTTTAATTTAATTCAATCACATAAATAAAATGCTATTTGTTCCAGTTTTAAAATTCTATGCAACTTAGTGTTTAGTTTTCAACCATTTTATTTACTTTTTTCATCTATGTATTTTTTGTATATAGGCCTCTTTTTATGTCAAAACATTGATGGGTTAAAGGTTAATGTTAAGCGACATGCGTCAATTTTTTTTCGATTTTCGCAATTTTATAAAAATTCATATTAATCTTTAGATGCTCGTTTCATTTAATTAGAAAAGGTTTGTAACTGGTCAAAATATCTTACTGCAAATTGTATTAAATGCAGAAAATCGTAAAAAACTTGACTTAATTATTTTCACTATTGCTTAGGACATGTCAACGAATAATTTATACGTATATTTTTTTTCTAAGGAAGAATGAAATAAATATCAAAACACTTTTTTCGACATTATTAATACCGATAATTTTTCACATAATATTTAATTTAAGCACAATTCGAAACTATAGTTATAAAAAAAAGTATTGATTATTATTTTTGGCTCGATTATTTTCACACCATCGTATTTAGAAAGTGATGAGTGCGGTTATGAAATACGAATTATAAATTCATTATAAATATTTTTCACGAAATGTTTTGTTTCAGCAACCATTCGAAAATTAAAACTTATTGTAAAAATTTTAGAACCAATTCTTAATTTAAAATTTAGATTATAAATAAAATAAAATTCTCTTCTAAGATGTTTTTACAAATTTCATAAGAAAGTTTCAGAAATGCTATCAACAGTTAGCATGTTGTGAACAGACAGAAAAACCGATAATACGCTCAACTTTTATTCTTATGATTGGTTTTCCCAAAATCAACTGTCAATCTTAATGGTTCAAAGAGGTGACCTCTTATATACTAATTATACTTAAACGTTGAACACCACACTAATTTTACATGGCTTGCCCGTCGGGCCAAACTATAATTAACTACAAACTAAAATTAGAAATATTAGACAAATTTTGCTAGTTTTAAAAGGTTTAGCATGACATATATGAAAAAAGTGGTGAATTATGTAAAACTACGAATTGTTTGAAAATAGTGGTGGATAAAAATCTATTAAATTGAATTTATTAAAACCAAGAATCACAATAATTAAGTAAATTTTGACTAAATTTTCTGCAATTCTATAAAATAGTGTAAATTTTATAGTTCTATATCATGTTATACGCTGTCAGCCAGTTGTTTTTCGAGGCCTATGTGAAAGGTCAGTGTCAGCCACCGGTGGTTGACTCGACCTAAATGTAATTTCAGTGTCAGCCACCGGTGGTTGACGCGGCCTAAATGTATTTCCAGCTTTAGCCACGGATGGTTGACTCAGCCTAAATGCAATTTCAGTGTCAGCTACCGGTGGTTGACTCAGCCTAAATGTAATTTCAGTGTCAGCCACCGGTGGTTGACACGGCCTAAATGTAATTTCAGTGTCAGCCACCGATGGTTGACGAGGCCTAAATGTAATTTCAGTGTCAGCCACCGATGGTTGACTCAGCCTAAATGCAATTTCAGTGTCAGCTACCGGTGGTTGACTCAGCCTAAATGTAATTTCAGTGTCAGCCACCGGTGGTTGACACGGCCTAAATGTAATTTCAGTGTCAGCCACCGGTGGTTGACTCAGTCTAAATGTAATTTCAGTGTCAGCCACCGGTGGTTGACTCGGCCTAAATGTAATTTTAGTGTCAGCCACCGGTGGTTGACGCGGCCTAAATCGAAAGTCCGGTGTCAGCCACCGATGGCTGACGCGGCGCTCAACGTGTTAATGGTTCAAAGAGGTGACCTCATAATACTGTTACATAATTAGACGCAAAAGCATGCTTTCTGAATAAACATACCTTTTCTTCGATGGGTTTCAGTTTGTTTGTTTTTATATCAAAATAAGAGAGTGGCTGCAGTCTAGAAACCCCTTATTTCCTAATATTTCCAAACCCCTTTATTTTTAAACCTGGCTGTAATAACATGAGATGCGATTCATTCGAAGTTATGCATTCGCTAGAAGTTATTCATTAGTGAACACCGCTATAAGTTATTTTTCAAAAAATATATCTGTGAAAAGATTTCGATCTACTAGACTTCAAATTCTGAGAGTGGTATTTGAAAAAGTTTTACTCTGTTAACATTATCGTAAATTTACTACCTCTATGAATTTTTTTTAAAGAAAAAAGCTAGGGGAAGCCCTACTATAGCTTAAAATGAGGTCTGCCAACTTTCTACGCTTTCAGTAAAAATTTATTCTAGTGATTGAATATCTTACTGATTGAACTTAGTTAACACGTTGAGCGCCGCGTCAGCCATCGGTGGCTGACACTGAAATTACATTTAAGCCACGTCAACCACCGGTGGTTGACGCTGAAATTACATTTAGGCCGCGTCAACCACCGGTGGTTGACGCTGACATTACATTTAGGCTGCGTCTGCCACCAGTGGCTGACACTGAAATTACATTTAGGCTGCGTCTGCCACCGCTTGCTGACACTGACCTTTCACATAGGCCGCAAAAAACAGCTGACTGACATCGTATAACATGATATAGAACTATAAAATTTACACTCTTTTATGGAATTGCAGAAAATTTATTCAAAATTTATTTAATTATTGTGATGTATGGTTTAATAAATTCAATTTAGTAGACTTTTATCAACCACTATTTTTAAACAATTTGTAGGCATATATAATTCACCACTTTATTCAAACATGTCATGCCAAACCTTTTATAAACTAGCAAAATCTGTCTATATTTGCGAATTTAATTTGTAGTTATTAACCGCGGCCAGATGGGCTAGCCATGTCAAATTAGCGTGGCATTCAACGTGTTAAAATCAGGTCTGCCAACTTTCTACGCTTTCAGTAAAAATTTATTCTAGTGATAACTTAGTTAATGTATTATTGTTTTATTCATATAAACTTACTCGTCCAAACATCACATATAAATTATTTAAAAGTTCACATGCAACACCATCTTGATTCAGATGTTTCGTGGTGAGGCTCTTAAAATATTGGCAAAATTACAAAACATTCTGAAAGCTTTGGTTTTAAAATATCTACCACTTTATAAGATATTTGACACATTGCGTTGTAGTTGGTGTTCCTCGAAAATTAATATTAATAGTGTAATCGGATTTATGTCTGTATATTCAATAATAATCTTTTTCCCCAGCAGTTAAAACTTTTCCAAATAATTTAACCAAATAGGCAAACTCCCATTTCTCGAGCATGTACTTTTAGCATGCGAACCAATTATTTAATTTTTAAAACTAAAAAAAATTTTAACCATAGAGTACTACATATTTAAACATCCTTGTTTCTGAGAGGCATTTCAAATATTACGTAAGCGCGGTTAAGATAGAGAGGTTTGTGGTTTTACTTATTTTTACAGACAAAGGGAAACGCGAACTATGATCAATGTTTACGTAAGACACTACAATCTACTTATTTTCAATTTTTTAAAAATGTAATTAATCAGTCAAAAAAATTCAATTAAAAAAATGCGGGGCCGGGATAGCCTGGTCGGTAGGGCGCTGGGCCCCTATCCAAGAGGTCGTGGGTTCGATCCTCGCCGGCCGAAGACTCCCCGTGTAGTAAATGGTGACTGATGCACGTTAAATCTGTCGAGTCTCAAAGTCCTCCATGTTCCCACAACAAATCAATACCTCTGGGGGTACTGATCCAGGAGTTTCCTTGTCTTCTAGATTGGTTCAAAATTACAAGGCTACGGAGTTGAACGTAAGTAGTCGTAAAATGAAATTGTGTCGGCTGTTCAACGACGGTTATAAAATAAAAATAAAATTAAAAAAATGCAATGCTTATTTTCAATTTAAAGATAAATGTAAGAAAAACAAAACTTGGAAAAACTGCGTACAGGGAGAAAGAAAAGTTGGAAAATTTTCTTCAATAAATTTCAAAATTTTATAAAATAATTTTTCAAAATATTTTTTTTCAATACAAAGTTGCATTTTTTACTTGAATTTAATCGAAATTTTTAAAAACTATGACTATTACAATAAAAGTTAAAGCAAAAAACTAGAAGAGGGAAGTGTTGCGACTTTCTTACTTTGTAGTTTGCTTATTTTCAAGGGGAAGGGATTGGATTGGGCCAAAAACATGCTTGCGTAATATTTGAATGGTCCCTGTTTGAAATCGTACGCATACGATTTCTTTAAAATTAAAACGGCTGGTAACATTGAAAATATCCAAAAATATAAGGTGTAAGTCAAAGGTTTTTTCCCTTCTCTTAACGAAAGCACTTTTAAATATGAATAATAAAAAAAATAAATAAAAGATCAATAAATAAATAATGTCTTCATCAAGAAATGGGCTGTATTTCATTGTTGTTGTTTTTTTTAATCGCGAAACACTTGCTGTTTTTTTTTCCTGTTTTTTGTGGTCGCATGTTTTTATACGTCATAAAAACATAATCAGGGCATAAAATTAAAAAATGCAATTTTTCTGCCCAATAATTGTATATTCCTTATGTCACATCGTTATGACAAAATAAAGAATTTTAACAATTTAAAATTAAGAATTATTAAAATTCAAACATAAAATAGATTGTTTAATTTATTGGCTTTTACGGGAATCGCCAGAGTACCTTTTCGTCTCCCCTTTTGGGGAGCATACACTCCAAAAGCAAGCAAGGAGACTTTCTATAAAATTTATAACTCAATGTTTTTAAGCGGAAAAAACGTTAATCACGTTCTCAATTTTAAAATAAAAATGTTTTTATAATTTATTACATTTAATTTTTTTCTACCCCAAGAGTATTACTATAAGGGGCCGTTCAAAAAGTACGTACACAAAAATGGAGAAATTTTAACACCCTCCCCCTTTGTACATTACNACCGTACATAAGGTCTTTCCCCCCCCCCCCTCTGAGTACGTACATTTTATTAGTCTACTCCCTTTTTTCATAAAATTAAAATAATTATGCTTTGAATGAAATTAAATATTTTTTATGTATAATGTTACATACATATTATGTTACATATGCATAATACATGTAGAGGAAAAAGTCAAATTTAAATTTCTTGTATGCTTATAATGTACGTACTTTGTATAATATCTCCCCCCTCCCCATCGTACAAAACTGTACAAAATTGCAAATCCCCTCCCCCCCCCATCGGGATGTACATACTTTTTGAACGGTCCCTAAGTAAAATTAAAATTTTAAAAAATAATAAATTAATTAAAAAAAACTTCTACTTAAAAAAAAATAATAATAATTGAGGGTGAGGAGCACTTAGTTTTTCATCTGTAGAAGGGAAACAAAATTTAACTTAGTCCTGCCATCTCGTGCATTTTATTTGAACTATTTTTTCATATTTATCTAAAATGCACTAAATATTAAAATAAAATATTTTATGGGAGTTAATTTAATGTTGAATATTTTTAATGGTGTTTCTTTTTTTTAAAATCCATTTAATAAGCTTATATAGCTTTTCTAATGCTAAAAGCTACAAATATTTTAATAAAATAAGGAGTATTGTAATTCAGTTTTACAATTATTAATGTATTAGAATTACAATACGAAAAATTCAGAAAACTATAAAAATAATTTAGACTTCAACAACCACATAGCACTAACATTATCAACTATTTTACTATTGTGCTGATAAATTTATTTAATTATTTTCTCAGGGCAGAAGTTTAAAAAAATAATACATAGTCACAATGAGCTAATAAAATTTTTTAGAAATGTGAAGAAAAAAAGTTATATATGAAAAATCTGATCTAGAGTGAAATTAAAATAGCTTTTCGGATTTGGAAAATATTTTAATTTGTTATTTAAGTTAGAAAAATTTTAAATACAATTTTTTATATATAACTTTTTGTTTGAATAGTCATATACCCTTTTTTAGGCAGCTTTGTTATAAATTTTTGTTATAAAAAAATTAAATTAGCGAAAAAAAGAACAAAAAATAATAAAAGAAAAATAATTACTTAACCAATTTGTACCTTAGCCTAGTCCTAGTGTTTCGATTTTAGTAGAAGTAACTTGTATCTTCGCGACCGTTTAAGAGGACAGTCCCTTCTCAGAAAATAAAATAAAAAAGTTATATCCTAATATATTAATAATATTTATATTTAAATCTTATATATTATACCAAGTGCCGTGCTTTTTTTCTAAACTTCGGTATCAAGTAACGGACAAAAAGAAATATGTTCTATATGAACCACTTTTTTCATACTTTGCTGTTTTCCATATGTAGTCCGGGCGTGATTGCAAGGTATCTTTCTATCGTTATTTTGGATTTTTGGTTAATTTTTTTATTTCGTTTCCTTTATTTCTCCCCCCCCCCCATTTATCTCTTCATGATTAGCCGGGGTCGTTCATGGTATAGAGTGCTTGCCTCTCATTGAGATGAACCGGGTTCAAATCCCAACTATGGCTGTCAGTACGAATTCTGAGACCAGGTCTCACTGAAAACAGTGCTGACGTAAAAATATCCTCAATGGTAGACGAATCATGAGTTAGAGTCCCTTGCCGCCAAGCTGACCGTGGGATCTTTTCCTGATTTTCCTCTCCATGTAACGCAAATGCTGCTTATTTCGGTTAGTTCCATCAAAAAGTCTTCCATAACGGCAAATTTCTCTCAATACCTAGATTCACCAGTTCCCTTGTGTTCTGGGTAGAGTTAAAATTATAAGGCTACGGAGTTGAAAATTGTTAGTCGTAAACTCAAAATTGGGTTGATTTTTCAATGACGGTTATAATATAAACTAAAAACTTTTAATGACAGAGTAAGACTATGATATTACAGCGCCAGACCAGTAAAAAAAAGTGTTAAATGAAAGCATTGTTTTGTTTGAGAAGGAGAGATCAAATTTCATGTAATTTCATGAAATTATAACAAAATTGTTAAAACTTCTATGGATTTTTTTTTCCTCAAAAATGCAAAGCATTAAAATGACGCAATTAGTGATTTAGATATGTAATTCTATATTGCACATAAGACTACTTTCAGACTTTTCACAAATTTAATTTTATTGTATATTAAGCCCCTTCCGGAACCTTGCATTTCGAGTGAAAGTTTTAGGCAGGGCATAGGCAAGTGCGACAAAAGAGAAGAAGTTCCACAGGGATACCAATTGCATACCTGCCAACTTTTAATCCTTTCGAGAATAATTTTCCTCAGTGGCAGTAAAATGGAATTTAAATTATAATTTTAGGCCAAAACATAGGATGTATTTTGCAGAAGCTTATGCGGACTACCATAGCTCGTTCGATCGTTGTAGTGGAACTGGGAGTCTGAGGCCTTACGTCCCTTTTCCCATTCATCCTGAAATTAAACTAAGAAACATGCATGACAAAATTGAAGTTTGGGGAGCAAATGGAGTTCTTGAGAAAAGAAAAATGGCACTTTGCCATTATTAGCCAATAAAAAAATTACAAGTAATAAAAATGTACATGAAAAAAGGTAAAATTAAAGTACAATGGGTAAAAAACACTACTGATTATTTATAGTTTAGAAAAACATACAAAAGAGGGGCAAGTGTAAGTAAGTGTGGCTCTGATAAATTAGAGAACCGGCCGTCCTGGTAATTATCACTCGTGCCGGGTAGCGGACTACCAGAGACTTACTTACTTTATTTAAAATAAATTGGGTACCTAGGCCGCGCAGCGTCCTCTAACCCATCCATCATGAAAATAATACAGTGTATATAGTCATTTTGAGTTATATGATAGTATGGTTACATAAAAATATTGCCATGCCTAGAAAGTACAACTAGATCGAAGGTTTACATGAATTGCAAAGAAAATTGAAAATAGCCATGATTAGATATGGACTACCAGAAAAGCATTACATATTAATATATATGCCTAATTTTTTTTTAAAAATAGTGGTAGTTTGAAAGATTTTAAATTAAGTTTTTAAACGCAAGGAATATATAGAAAGCATACATTTTACTGCCACTTTAAATATAGAAATAAAATTTTACGCCAAATGCGTAAAAGTTGGCAGGTATGCGAATGCTCCGCTTTCAGTAAAAGTTTTAATAATTTGGTAGCAAATTAAATACTTAAACTTGCAGAATAAGGATGAAAACGCCCACTTTTTAAAAGTTACACCACGAGCCGACTGCAAAAAAATTACAATTCGTATGTTATTTTGAATATTGGATAAGTAATGGTGGAAAAATTCATAAAATTAAAAATACTAATCCAAATGTAAATTAAATTTCGTTACCACTAGAAAATATTTTTTTACAGATCGGAGCAAAGTTGGCATCTCTGGTTCTAAGTAAAGCAATGGAAAGGCTGTTAACCAGAAATGCCATTTGCTCCATATTTGACAAAATATTATAAGAAACGGTAGAGCAATACAAACGAAAATTTGCTAATTTTCGGTTAATTTTGCTAACTTTCAGAAAAGCTCAACGCAGCCTACCTGAAACAAAGTGGCATATCACATAAGTCTTCGAATTATTTGGCAGTAGTGGTGAGTAAAAACCTTATGAATCTAATTTACTAAAAGAAGAATCACGCATTAAAAGACTCGGAAATATTTATCCGCTATCCGGAGCAAGGTGGCATCTCTGGTTTACTGATAAAAACTGATATCGATGATGCCGAAAAATTTTCCTTGTAAATCACGCAAAAAGAAAAAAAAAATGTTATTGTAGAAATGTATTGGTACACTTTATCGGAAAAATCAGTAGCTAAGATGCCAACTGATCCTTTGTTGCTTCAGTCACTCCACGTACAACAATAAATAAATAAATAAACAATTTATCATACAAACTTATATCCTGCATTAGAATATTGCTGCATCTTTTGAGAAAAAAGGAATTCAGATTAATTAAAGTTTAAAAAGTTTTCAAACGCTGTTTCTCCAAATCTTATGAACCAACTCTTTCATTTTTGACCTCTTTTGAAAGGTAAAAGCTGTCAAATAATACCCTACAATTAAAAAAGTTTAAAATATATATATATATATTAAATTTTTACGGCTTCGCAATGGCTTAAAAAGATTTTTAAAGTTTTTTTTTGTTTTTTATAACTGATTAAATTTAAATAATTTCAGTTCAAAAATAAAAGGGAAAATATTTAATTAACCCAATTATATGATTGACAGGGGATAGAAATATACAGTGTCGTTTAGAGCAAATCACAAGAAGCTTTCAAAACAAATAAAAACTTGACCACCCAACTCCACAAACACCATCATCCAAATCTCAACCAATAAATCAAGAAAAGAAAAATTAAGTGGGAACTTACACTTTTCTTCTCAAAAAAGTCTTCTCCCGACCACGCCGCTACGCTGTGACCCATGGGGGCGGCACGCGAAGGTGCGCCCTAAATTAACGGGGGCAGATCTCAATCCTACTGGCCATATGGAACAGAAATACTACTAGTGTCCGGCAAAATAACGTCCGGTCATTCAATTGATTGTCGTTTGGATATTGTTGGGTAGGGATTATGTGGTCACTGTTTATAATTTGGTGGGCTGGGGCGCAGAAAAAGACAAAGGGCGTTAGTTGGAGCCACGTGCTTGGAAGGCGGCTGTATGGCGTATATCGTTGTCCGATTCTGTTTTGTTTACTGGTCCGTGCTGTGTCAATTTAACTGTTGCTTTTCAAATGAAATTGTTATGTGCATCTCTAATTCGGTTGATCTTATTTTATTGATCGATACACAGTAAAGTATTTCGTGTCAAAAGCAGGTGAATTTTGTGCTGTATATATGAATAAACTTAACAACGGGGGCAAAGCACAATTAGTATTATTTGAGCTATTTTTTTCACGTTGTTTAGCTTTTCGAAAAAATTATGCGCATCTCTAATTCGGTTGATCTTATTTTATTGATTTCCTTGCAAAGTATTTCGTGTGAAAAGCGGGTGAGTTTTGTGCTGTGTATGTGAATAAACTAAACAACGGGCACAAAGCACAAATGGTATTATTTGAGCTATTTTTTTGGCGTTGTTTAGCTTTTCAAAAAAAATTATGTGCATCTCTAATTCGGTTGATCTTATTTTATTGATTTCCCTGCTAAGTGTTTTGTGTTAAAAGCGGATGAATTTTGTGCTGTATATATGAATAAACTAAACAACGGGCACAGAGCACAATTAGTATTATTTGAGCTATTTTTTTTCACGTTGTTTAGCTTTACAAAAAAAAATATTCGCATCTCTAATTCGGTTGATCTTATTTTATTGATTTCCCTGCTAAGTATTTCGTGTGAAAAGCGGGTGAATTTTGTGCTGTATATATGAATAAACTAAACAACCGGGACAAAGCACAAATGGTATTATTTGAGGCATTTTTTTCACGTTGTTTAGCTTTTCAAATAAAATTATTTGCATCTCTAATTCGGTTGATTTGATTTGACAAACCAATTCGGGAGAAAAATATTTTGTTTGAAATTTATACAATTTACAAACGCTGCAAGGAAACTTGAAAAATGCACAAATGATAATATTTGTGCTTTTCTTCGCGTTGTTTAGCTTTATTCAAAATATTTCGCGATCTTATTTAAATTATACAATTAAAATCGGGAATTCAAGAGCTTCAAAAATATTTTTAATTTTGTTAATTTTAATTATAATATTATAAAATTCACTAGCAAATTGTTAGGATCCAATTTACATCTTTTTAGGCAAAAATCAATTAATAAATTAAAAATTAGGATAAAATACATTTTCCTACTTAAGTCAAAGTAAATTTCAATAAGTGGTTGAGTAAGACTTGTAAATTTCACTTTTTATGACAAGATAAATCATAATAGTACTGCTATCAATTAAAATAATTAAAAATACTTAATATTGGCACACAAAGCCCACATTGCTTATTGACCAACAGCAGGTAAAGTATCTAGCTTATTTCTCTTCCCCCCCCCCCCATTTGTTTGAACAATATTTTGCTGCATTTCATGAAATCTCTAGGAAAAAATTAAGTTGTTCCTGATTTTTTTTAATAAAGCATTCTTAAAATTTAAGAATATATTCCAAATTTAAAAGACTAAAATTATGTATCATGCATTTATACTGTAATTCATGTATTTTGTAAAATATTTGTCGAACACAAGTAAATTAATTTTTTAAAGAATAAAACGAAACCCTTTTGACGTCTCAAAAACAATAAATTTGAGCTCTTAACTTAATATAATTAGCTACAATAATATAAAAAATTTTAGGTTTCTTATGAGCACTTTTCCTTTATATAATGCATGCACTTACGTACCTTTCATGGATGTTGTTATTTGATATCTGAATCTAAATTTGATATCGATATCTAAATCTATATATCTAAAATATATGTTACTCACACTTTTCAGTTGAATGGTCGGTTACGTTTTTCTCTACAAAAATCAATAACTTTATAACATGATGACTTTCAAAAAACGGTCAACTGCCACGATTTTAAGCGTAAAATTATGCAAACTAAATGTTTAGGTCAAATTACCTTCATTAAATGATCAGGATGGGAGATTTTAATATATCGAAGAGAATTTTTTTTTAAATTGTTCAGCATTTAAATAAATAAAAAAAAGACGTTTAAATAAATAAATAAAATGAAAACATTTAATCAGATAAATTCCTCGTATTCTAACTAACAAGGGAGGGAAGGAGTGAACATTAATAAATAAATTCAGTTTATACTAATATTTCATTGTCTAAAAGATAAAACACATAATTGTCTGAATAGTGTTTATGAACACTTAACAGCTTTAAACGATTGATAAAGAACATAATAATAAATAAAACGCATGCGTTGTGCACGTGACTAGAATTGGGAAATGTAACGGTATGTAGTTTATCTTTTATTGGAATGATTTTATTATCTGACCTACATTTAAAAGGGCACGCCGGTTTAAATTTATGTAAACATTAAACACTGTGGTAGCGTGGCCGAGCGGTCTAAGGCGCTGGTTTAAGGCACCAGTCTCCTCGGAGGCGTGGGTTCGAATCCCACCGCTGCCAGTACTTTTCTTTTATTATTATTGTCTGAAGAAAATTAAAAATAAGGGCTTTTACTAAATACTAAAGATGTTAAATATTAAAATTTTTTAATGAGATTTAATGAATAAAATAAAAAGTTAAAATTTTTCAAATGTTGAGTTATTATAATGTAAATGCATGTCGATGTTCTTTTTTCCTTGTTGAAGAATAAAAATAAAAACTTTCAATAAAAATTGAAAATGTTAAAAAATGAATGAGAATTAATAAATAAAATTAAAGGTTACCATTTTGCAATATTTAGGCAATATTTAGATGACTCTTTGATTTTAAATGCATGCGAAAATAGTCATGGTTCGTTGTGCAGTAGACTTATCGATATCATTAGTTTTTTCTTATATTATCAGTTCTTCCTTGACAATGAATATCTGCTTCATCTCTGTCCCAAATATAAATGAAGGAAAATCAATAACATAGTTTTTTTCCCCGAAATTATCAACGTTCATTTGTTAAATTTAAGTACTAACAATTTCAATAATTTTGCTTCACAAATCAATCTCAAAAATAAAATTCTTACTTTCGAGGATTCAACAAACATTGATATGTATTGCGTTAATTTTGCGAATCACGAAATCACGTGATTTGTGACGAAATGCGAAATCTCAATTATATGACGAAAATGTTTTCTCAACTCAGAACCGCAAGGCAGTGCATTGTAGAATATTGTTAACTAAAATGACGAAACTCCAATGAAGACAAGACCATTGGAACTAGAATGTCGAAATTTTTTTTGTAGTTTTGACGAAATTTGTTTCCTCGAAAAAGTGACGATAGTTATTACGTCACTTGAACGAAATATTCGTTCATAGCTAAGCATGGCTCTGAGCATATACCAGGAAACGGTTTTGTCAAAAAATTTCGTGAAGTTTGAGTATCCATTTTTATGGTAATTTAAATTTTTTATTTACGTTTTTTATTTTATTTTATTTAATTATTTAATTAGTTCTAAAGCTTTTGATGATCGACTTTTGATGATTCGCAGCGCTACACATTTCAGAAAAATTGTAAATGAATTTTTAGCTTTATTAGATTAGGAAAAATAGTGCATTATAACTTTGGGAGCTTCTCTCTACTCTTTTTTTTTTTCGAACTAAAAAAAGCAATAAAATTATACGATTTGTGGTTTTGAGTAACTAGATTAAATTTGCACAATTGTCTACTTTTAAATTTTTAAAATTAAAATTTATTACAATTGCAATTTAAAAAATCTTTTAACTTAAACAACGAAAAAAGAAAGATAGTTATCAAAAATTTAAAATCAGACATGTGTATAATACTAAACTCAGGTTTACTATTCGATTCAGTAAAGTTGATTTTTAACAACGATTGACCGAAAAATCTAATATCAGACAAATGTAATGTATAAGACTAAACTCAACTGTACGATTTGATTTTTTAGTAAACTGGATTTTAACAACTATTTTAACCAACACGATGAATAAAAAGTTTCAATAAATATTTAAGACCTGATAATCGGGCTGTGTATTTCTTATGTGATTTTAAAATAAAGCATCCATTAAGGAACGAAAGAACTTTTACAAAGACGTGACTGCATTAGGATTTTTTTTATACTTAAATCCAGCGGAAAAATATTATTTTATTATTCAACCGAATTTGATTTGTTCTTCCTAAAGTAGTTTGGCAAATCAATATGCAGTATTTTTGGCAAATCAAGATGTTATTAATAATTCCACTCCATTCGAATTGGAAAAAAATACTTTTTTATAGACCAGTGGCTACATTAAGAATTATTTACATTTTAATTCAGTTGGGAAAATATTATTTGCTTATTCAACCGAGTTTGGATTTGTCCTTTCTGATGGTCTTGCAAATCAGTATTGATGTCAGTAAGTTTGGAAAATCGATATGTTATGAATAATTCAACTATATTCAAATGGGGGGAAAAAAAAAAACTTTTTCAAAGACCAGTGACTACATAAGGATTTTTTTATACTTTAATTCAGGGGAAAAAATATTTGTTTATTCACCAGAATTTGCATCCTTTTATGTATATCCGGTTTAGTTTCAATCGGAATAGCACATCTAAGCTGTAATCTATTCTATAATTATCTTTCTATTCCAAAGATAAATCACACTTTTTATTACAGATAAGCTTCAGAAATTTCTGAGCAGAATTTACTGAAAATATTCTTCATAACGTACATTTCCGTTTGTTAACATCTAGAACATTCTGGACGCATTCAAAGCATAAAACCGAAGATATAAAGATGAATGAATTAGCTTATAGCTTACACAGAGAGATAAACTTAAGGTGTTAAAATGGGAGTTAACAAATCAAACAATGCTTTACTGAGTTATGGGTACAACAAAAAAGGTTGAGGGAGAGAATTAGAACCAAGCATATTCATTCCTAAGAAAAATCTTCCATAATTAAAATTGATGACTAAAAATAGAATGAAATTTTCAATCCGGAAAAAAAATTTCAGCCAAATGACAAGAACTTCTGTATCAAGTCCAGCAAACTTGGGCGGAGATAACTTTTAATTATCTCAAATTAAAACACTTCCAATTGAACACCTGTCTTGTACTAAAACGTTCACCTTTTGAATAACAGATCTAAAAAAATAGACCACCTTGAAAGCAATTTCCTTAATTGAACCTAAAGAGAAAACAAACCAACAACTATAGTTTCGGACTGAGCTTTAATGGAATAGACTTATCATCTGCCGCTTCTCCAAACAAAAATGTGTCACAATTACAGGTAAGTATCTACTATCTCGAAACAGTCAGCTGTTTCGTAAGGATAACTGTTACAGAAAAAAAGAAAACAACTCAATTTATGCTGCTTGTACCATTAAAAATGATAAAATGTCCAGTTACTGTTTAAGCTTTGTTGGAGAATGCTAGTAATCATTTCAAAAAGCTTTTATAGAAGCTCTTTCATTTTTTTCTTCTTCTTTTTGATGGTACCTTTAGAAGTCCTTCTCTAATTACTTGGGTGGGTCTTTGTCGTGCTTATTTAGAAGTTGAAAATTGTTATGAATACGGGGGCCGGACCACCCCTCCTCTTGGAAGGTGCACATAATTTTCATATTAGTCATGCCACCCATGTTGAAAGGGGAGGTCCTTACAGAAAAATGTGTTTATAAGTGTTTTTTCTTTGATGTTACCGACTGCGTCTTCATCCGAACTTTCTGAGTTTTTTGAGATCGATGTAGCGAAAAATTTAGTTAAGGGGTCTTTCAAGGGAGGGGGCTACGGTCAAAAACATGAAAACAAGAGTTTTTTTTGTTCTTATTTAGTAACATGTTAATGAAGTCATTGAAAAATTGCCCTCAGCGTAGAATAACATGGGAGGAAAACAAGAACTTAAAATTGACAGCTCAATGAATGATATGGGGAAGGAAAAAAAACGTAATTTTTTTGTTTTTAAGGAAACAGATTGTTAAAGTTTATTTTTAGTGATATTTCAAATGAATTTTTCAGACGCTCCTTAATTTTTTTGATTCATAATACAATTCCATAGATAAAATCAATAATTTGAAATTATAAAAAATAACGTAAAAACTACCGTAAAATTCTTGATTTTGTGCAGTTCTTGATTTGTCCATTCCCTCTGAAGAGGATCAGAATTGTGATAGCATATCTTCAGATGTTTTCCAGAGGATCGCCAACAGCCTATTGTGTTGTGTAGCTGTAGTGCGACGTAAATAAACAACTACAACTATTAAATTAGGTAAAAAAATCAGAAAATTAATATGTCAGAAAACTCACACCCTTTCAACACTTCATTATAGTATAACTCTGATTCTTGGCTCTAAAATACTGTTTGTCAATCGCAGTCAAACTCTTTCATTCTCAGAATCTGTTATTATAGAGTCAAATTCTGTTTCAATAGAGTCAAACTATGTTGTTTACTTGCCAGACCTAAATATTTGGTCGCAAATGGCGAGCTCATGAGTTGCAATTTCACGATTTGAATATCTTCTTCAAACAATTGTCCACTAATTTAATTTCACCAAATTTTGCACTATAACAATCGTGGTAATGAAATGACAGTAAATAAAGATCTGAGGAGTCTTGGAAATTTAAATTTTCATCTTCATTTTCTTTTTATTTCTTTTTTTATTTATTTAAAAGTACGTGATCTTAAAAATCGAAGACTTAATACCACCTTCTTCGAAAGATATTATGCTATCGCAAAGGCGGAAAGCCTGTATATACCAAGACAGGAAAGAACAAAAACTGGTAATAAAAGGCATTTTATTCTCACATTTTTTTCGAGAAAAATTAAATTTCTGTAACTACCGAGATTTTTCGTAGAATTATACGAAACTCAAAATTTAATTTAAAATCCAAGAAAACTGGGTAAGAAAATTCTTATCAATAAGCATATCTATTATAACACCTGAGATAAATAATCTATACTGGCTATAACTGAAATGAATCAAAGTTATTTAAATTTTAATTAATTTTTTCTAAGCAAATCATATCTTCTTCACGCATCAGTCCACTAACTATAACCTAACATATTTTATTCCTATCTAATCTAAAGAACAAAATCTTAGTGGGTAGATGATCTGATGATTCTTGGACCTTCGAACAAAGATCTCGACTAAGAAAAGCATCTAGATTTTCATCTTTATTTCTGTATTTCTTTTTTCTTTCTTTGTTTACTTAAAAATATACGATATAATAAAATAAAGCCTTTATATGCATCCCTTTTCGAAAGATATTCTGGTATCAAATGATCGATATCATTAAAAAGAGTGTATAAAACAATCGAGAAAATGTAAATCAAAAATTTAATTTAAAGTCCAACATGGAGGAGGTAGAAGTTCTTATCAACGAATACATCTGCTATAACATCCGAGCTAAATAACTTCCAGATATCATGGCGGGTTATTACTGAAATGAATCAACGTTATTTAAATTTTAATTAATTCTTTCTAAGCAAATTATATCTTCTTCAAACACCAGCCCACTAATTATAACCTAACATATTTCACTCTGATCTAATCTAAGGAACGAAACTTTAGTGGGTAGATGATCTGCAATTTCGAACAAAGAGATCGACTAAGAAAAAGATCTATTTTTTCGTGTTTTTTATATCCGAGGGTGTGAAGATTAAATTTCACAGCATTGATAATTGATTCCTGGGTATTTTCGGGAGCAAAATTTCTTAAAGGTTAATGTCCGTCCGTTGCTGCCCAAACAGTTGCCAAGAAATGCAATTTATCATAATGAACCTACCCACAACTTCCGCAATTCACGCTTCGTTTTAAAGAATTTGTAAAGCGATAGTCTCTCAAGCAGGTTTTTTACCGACTTCCATAATTTAAATTAGTCAAAATTCATTAATGTAAATAGAACGAATTTTTTTAAAATGCTAAATGCGCTCTCAATATTTGTGAGGTTTTATTCATGATATTTTAAAAAATTTAAAAAGTTAATTATTTTTAACTATGCATTAAATGATTTTTTTTTTAACATTTTCGTTGAACAGTCAGTCTTTATACTGAATGTCCCAATTACCTCGTTTATAAGTAAAACTCGTCATGAATTAAATGAATGTAGGTAAAAAAAAGTTCCGGTAAAAAATGTGAGACAAAAAACACAATAAACAAGATCCCTGGAAAAGAAGGTACCTTTAAAAAGAAAAAGTACAGCTGTAGACAAAATCGCCTTGAGAAAAATATAAGAAATGATGAAAGATTGAAGTTAGTTTATGTAAGATCCTGTATTTGTTACAGTACTCACTCAAGGTAGAGTCGTTTTCTTATTAAAAGCGATTATACCTTAAGGTGACCAAACGTTCTCGAATGTGAGGGCAATCCTCGAATTTCATTGATTGTCGTCAAAAAATTTCAAACTCTTTTAAGGACAGAAAATGTCCCCAAATTTTAACATGTGTCCTCAAATTCCTCTGAAAACATACAATCTTTTTTTATATGCAGTAAAATAGCAACAACAAAAAAATCTGAAATTCGCATGTTTTTTAAGCAAGATAGCTTTGTTTTACAGTGAATACAAACGTAAAGAAAAAAAAACGCCATGATAAAAGAGGAAAACATCATACTTGTTTTAAAATAATCTAATGAATAAATAAATAAATTTTAATAACCATGTACCCATTCATTTTTTCGTGAAATCAAATGCAGGTTATTATATGATATTTTAAAACTGCTCAGTAATGAAATCAAATTTGATCAAGTTGGTTTTGCAAATGATATTAATTATTATTTTTTTTAAATCTTCGTTGCATACATAAATTAATATTGTCCACAAATATATAGGGGTCCTCAAATCGTAGAATTTTTCGAAGACGCTCTGCTAATTTGTCCTCATATCATGGCTAACAAATCTGGTTACCTTAGGTTTATTTGTTGAAATTGATTAAAATTAAGTTTGAAAAAAATTGAAGTGTTCAAATAGTAATTAGTTTCAGTTGATTACATACCATTATCAAGTACGGTATGACGAGCTAATATAGAAGCATGAAGGCAGGAAGGGGTATGGATTTAAAAAAAGAAATATTTCGCCCTCAATAATCCTACATTCACCTTAATCAGTGTATCTTAATAATTACTAATTAAATAGTTGGTACAGATTTTCTGAATGGGGGTAATTTTTTGCCACTAACTATTTTATTTTTTGCCGCTAACTATTATCCAAAGTTTAAAACGCTGTTTCTTGATGCTTTATCACCATGAAAAATAAAAAAGCCATAGTTTAAATGCTCTTAAATCAATGCGATGATTTTAAACTATGTGTATAATCTTGTAGTAAAGAATTATCTGGGCTTTAGAGCAGAATAATAACTTATATTTTAAAAGTTATTAAACTTTTTTAAAAATCGCCAATTTGGTGACATTTTCCCACCTGGATGAAAATTCTCAAAATCACTACCTTATTCTCAGTTTCTGCAAATTTTATGAGCTTAAGTAATGCAGCATTAGAGTAAGTTTTCAAATGCAAAAAAATTAAACTACAAACGCTTCTCATTTTCACAAAACTGTGACTTTTCTCCACATGGACGTGTTGCGCCATTTTCAAAAGAAGTATAGACAGCGCTGACTTTAGATAAGCTAAGCTTAACCCAGCAGTCATGAGTAACAGTTGCAAACTCACGGCAGTAATAAAAATAGCATATTATTCGCAAAAACAAAACAAAAAAAATAATAATAATAATATTTCATGCTACTATGGAGTTTTCGAAAAACAGCCTTAAAAGTGGTGGAATGACAATAAAAATTATTTTAGTTTGCGATGGGTAATTAATGAGGAGCTTAATTTGTGATGGTACTTTACTAGCAAAGCACAACTTAACTCTCTTTCTTTTTTATCTTTATTTATAAAAAATTGGGCACCTGGGCCGCGCAGAAGGCCCATATTCCATACATCATGAAATAGAATAAGAAGTTAAAATAAAAGACAGTTTGAGTTCAGCAGTCTATGGGGTGGCTGTTACTTCAACTTAACTCTCAGATATTCAGTTCTGAGATATTTGTTTAAATTTTATTGTATGTAGTGGTGGTTAAAAGAAAATGCCAAGTTTATTAAGTCAAAAACAAAATTTTTATTGTAAAAATTAAATGTCGCTTTAAATTATTCGAAAAAAAATTTCCCTTTTAAATGATTGAAGTTGACAAGCATATGTTTCACTGGAGCCATTTCTACGGATTACCAATTTAATAAAAAATGATGGCAAAAATATTTTGCATTCGTTTGTTTCAGAAAGAAATAATGCATTGAAGGAAATAATACCATATTGTTTAAATAACAACTTATTGTACATATCAGGTTAGAATTGGTTACTAATCTATTAAATCCCAATCACCCTTAATCTAAAACTTACTTCACTAGTTTTTAATGTTGCTGCTTCAACTTAGATTGAAAATTAAATTAATTGATGTCTAATGAATTAAGGATCAACTCCATAATAAAACCGCATTGTACCCAAATCAGAAGATAAACGAACTCCCTACTTAAGTATTGAAAAATTTACATTTTCGTTGAAGAACTTTTAGATTCATACATGTTGCTGTTTCAACTTAGTTTGAAATTTAAATTGATTGATGTCTAATTAATTAAGGATCAACTCTATAATAAAACAGCATTGTATCCAAATCAGAAGATAAATGAACTCCTTACTTAAGTATTGAAAAAGTTAAATTTTCGTTGAGAAACCTTTAGATTCATACATGTTGCTGTTTCAACTTAGTTTGAAATTTAAATTAATTGATGACTAATGAATTAAGGATCAACTCTATAATAAAACCGCATTGTACCCAAATCAGAACATAAATGAACTCCCTACTTAAGTATTGAAAAAGTTACATTTTCGTTGAGGAACTTTTAGATTCATACATAAATTCGTAGCAGAAATAGATACACAATTTTTAGATTCATGGCAGAAATATAAATCAATCGTTCGCAACAATACATGTAGTTTGATCTTATAATTATGTATCACATAAAAATGTGTCACCTGTTTGAATTATCGCTTTGTTCACGTAAATATAAATCAGATTGTTAGCAAACATATACGTTACATTGGTCACATTAGAAGAGATAGTTTATTGCCATACAGATCGAAAACCTATGAAGTCTAGCTTGTTTTAATTAAAACATGATGAAATATTAGTTTTTTTTTTTTTTTTTTTGGATTTGATTAATTTTTTCAAGTTTCGCCGCCCATCATTAATTAATCTTAAATAGGTCTTATATGGAATTAAAAATATTTCTTTACTTCATTAGTTGGATTAATACAACACTCAATTATCAACAGCCACCAATAAAAAAACGCAGAAAGTTCAATTATAATTCCGAAAGCAACACAAACAATGAATCTTTTTTGTCACTTCCCGAACTGCGTTAATCTCAATGTGACAAATTACTGACAGCTTAATTAAGAGGTTTCGTCTGTTGCAGCCAAGTCGCCAAAATTTGTCGTACGTTGCAGCCAATTAACAACATTCTTCAATAGCAGCGACGAAAATGCTATTACTGATGATTGGTTGGATTGCTGATTGCTTTCATTTTAATTAATTGCATTCTATTTGACGATGTGAAAAATGAAATAACTCAGATGGAAAAATGCAACTGAACTGGAAGAAAGCTGATGGATTGCTTTAATTAACATTTTTTAATTAGCCGAGAATGCTTGTCATTTTTGTCCCCGTATAGAAATGAATGATAGCAGAAGCGAAGACAGCGACGCATTTTTGTTTTGTTGAGTCTGTCATACTTAAAAAGCTAAATCGTGAATTTTTAAATTTATTTATTTGATCCATCAATGAATGGTAACGTCCGCTTTTTCCTTAGTCTGTAAAATCTACTTTGAAATTATAGCAACACATGAAGTGAAGTCTGCTAATGTTGTTGATGTCGAATCATTTGCTTTTGTTCCGATTTCTGCACAAGTTTTAAAAAATTGGTAGCGAATTAAGTTGTAAAACTTGTAGAATAAGGATAATTACGCCCCCCTCCCTTTTTCTAAAGTCTCACCACAAGATGACTACTTTCTTTATTTAAACAAAACTGGGTGCCTAGGCCACGCGGCGGCCCCTACCCCATTCATAATGAAAATTATGTACAGTAAATAAAACATTTTGAATTATGTAACAATGTGGTAACATTATTATAAAGTAACCATGGTTAGAAGTATGTACAAACTTGATCGGAGATTTACATTAATTGCCATTGAAAAATGAATACAGCCATGATTAGATGGACAAGATGACTACAATGAAGTTGCATTTCATATGATACTTTGTGTAATTTTGATAGGTAGTGGTGGAAAAAGTATTTAAAAGGAAAAATATTAAACTAAAAGGAAACGTAAAATTTTGTTAAATACTTTCCACAAAGCGGAGTAAATTGGCATCTTTGTATTACTAATTCGATTCTTTATAAATGCATGCATATTCCATAATTTATTCAATATACAGCTATTGGAAAAATTATAGTTTTTTAAAAAAAAATTCCATTTCTTTTTAATTGACGCACAGATTTTTTGGAAAAAAAACCGGCCCAAAAAAATCTGTCTTTTAATGTAAAAAAAACACACTTTAGAACATTGTCATTTCTTTTGGTGGACAATTTTGATATACTGCGATTTTTGTTCCATGGATAAAAGGCTATATTGAGAGATGCCAACTGCTCCGGACACGCCAAAATAATTAAAAAAACGGTAAATAACTGCAAAGTACGTACTCTAAATTGGTGAATGACATAAGCCTACGAATTATTCAGAAATAGTGGTGGATAAAAATCTACTAAATTGAATTTATTAAACCAAGAATCACAATTGATAAACTACCACTTGAAAATATTTGCTGTCCAGAGCAAGTTGGCATCGGTGTATATTTTATTTCTGAATTTATAGCTTACAATCCTATGTAAATGATAAATATCAATAAAACGATTTTTTTTCTTAGCTTTCACATTGTTATTTTCAATTCTTGATTATATTCGAGTGTGAAAAATTATAGCAGCATAAAATACAACGTCGTTCGAATTATCTGGAGTGTGCACAGTTTGGCCTGTTTAGCACGCTCAAATTAACTTGAGCACACAAGTTAAGGGGTTAAGTAATTTCGCAAAAGCGGCGACAAATAATGGATTATTTATTGAATCCAAATATAATTACAGATTTCATAAATGTTTAATTAAAAAGANACTGGTTACTGTATTAAAAAGTAGGCGTAACTATCTTTCTTTAACTAATCTTACAAAATATTTTGCTACCACTTTATTAGAACTTTTCCAGAAAGCGGAGCAGTTGGCATCCCTGCCTTCATATCGATGAAAAAATCCCGACTTTCCTCGCAGGAAAATCTAGTCGCACCCAGCTGCACGATGAAAAATCCCGACTCTTTTCGCAGGAAAATCTGGTCGCACCCAGCTGCACTCGAGAAAACGACAGCTGAATTTTTTTCAGGGCATGCTGAATTGGTGGAAAACGTAGTCACCACAGATCGGTCAAAAGTCGATTAATCGACGACCGGTCGGTAAGCGCTGGGGAGCAAACGCTGAATAATCTACGGCCGGTCGGTATACGATGAGAACAAAACGTCGATTAATCGACGGCCGGTCGGTATGCGCTGAGAACAAAACGTCGATTAATCGACGGCCGGTCGGTAAAGTGTTAAGTAAAAGTCTGCTGTGAAAAGTTCAGTGAATTTAACTTGAGAGTCTTGAAAATAAAAATAGAACTCACTGGGACAAGATGACTACAATGAAGTTGCATTTCACATGATACTGTGTAATTTTGATAGGTAGTGGTGGAAAAAGTATTTAAAAGGAAAAATATTAAACTAAAAGAAAACGTAAAATTTTGTTTAATACTTTCTACAAAGCGGAGCAAATTGGCATCTTTGTAATACTAATTCGATTCTTTATAAATGCATGCATATTCCATAATTTATTCAATATACAGTTATTGGAAAAATTATAGTTTTTTTTTAAAAAAATTCCATTTCTTTTTTATTGACATTTTGCTTTAACCCCTTAACGCACAGATTTTTTGGAGAAAAAAAATCAATCTTTTAATGTAAAAAAACACACTTTAGAACATTGTCATTTCTTTTGGCGGACAATTTTGATATACTGCGCTTTTGTTCCATGGAAAAAGGCTATATTCAGAGATGCCAACTGCTCCGGACACGCCAAAATAATTAAAAAAAACGGTAAATAACTACACAGTGTATTTTGGAAATATTTGACTATTTTTGCTTGTTTTTTAAAAGGTATAGCATAAGATAAGTACTGTTAGAATGTCAGAAATTCCGTGCTAAATTGGTGAATTATATAAGCCTTCGAATTATTTAGAAATAGTGGTGGATAAAAATCTACTAAATTGAATTTATTAAACCAAGAATCACAATTGATAAACTACCACTTGAAAATATTTGCTGTCCAGAGCAAGTTAGCATCGCTGTATATTTTATTCCTGAATAAATAAGTGTTATAGCTTACAATCCTATGTAAATGATAAATATCAATAAAACGATTTTTTTTCTTAGCTTTCACATTGTTATTTTCAATTCTTGATTATATTCGAGTGTGAAAAATTATAGCAGCATAAAATACAACGTCGTTCGAATTATCTGGAGTGTGCACAGTTTGGCCTGTTTAGCACGCTCAAATTAACTTGAGCACACAAGTTAAGGGGTTAAGTAATTTCGCAAAAGCGGCGACAAATAATGGATTATTTATTGAATCCAAATATAATTACAGATTTCATAAATGTTTAATTAAAAAGAATCGTTTCAAAAAAATCTTAACTCTCGGAACCCCTTAAACCCAGTATGGAACTCTGAGGTTAGTTAACCGCTGTGATAGATAATTTATGTAAGCAAAGAATGGTAAAACATTTATTGGAACTTAACGCATTAACGTTGTCTTTCGAAGTTATGTTGCCAAGGAAAATAAAAAAGTCATTGTTTAAAGTGCTTTACTTTTGAAGCAATGAGATATTAAACTAAATATATGATCACGCAATGAAGAATTATCTGGGCTTTAGAACGATCAAATAATTTAAATATTCTAAAAGTTATTAAACTTTTTGAAAAATCGTCAATTTGGCGACAGTTTTCCACCTACATAAAAATTATAGAAATCACTGCCTTATTCTCAGTTATTGCAAATTTTTATAAACCCAGATAAATCAGCATTGGAGTAAATTTTTAAATATTAAAAATTCAGACCACAAACGCTTTTCATTTTATAGTGTAGTTTAATAGTGTCCTACAAGTAGCGAAACTACTTTAGTCGTTTTTTTTTTCTTCGTAGTTCGCAGTGTAGAGTGCTACTTAAAAAAAGGAATGAAATAAGTAGTGAGATTCGAAAAAAGCAGAAGTTTGAAGCCCTTTCTGGCTATTACTTTTAACGGTAATTTATTCAAAAGCCACAGGTTCAGTCCCGCAGTGAACTGGTCATAAAGACACGGTTCTCAATATAGAACACCGAAGTCAAACATCAATGGCTGCAGTCAGTAAGTGGGTGGGGAACAATTTTGATCAGCCTGCGTAGGGACCAAGAGAGCGCGGTATCTGTCCTCGTTAAACTTTTTTACCTAAAGTGCTCGACTTCGCTCTCCGGTTGTCGACCAACCATAGCGGGGGAACCATCCCCTCTGCACAGGATCAAAATCGTGATGACATGTCTTTGGATCATCCCCAGGGATGTCTCCCAGACTGTCACCAGTAGTCCATTGTGCGGAGCTGTGGGCTGAGGGGATAGAGCATTCGTTTCCCCAATCAGGTGTCCCGTGCTCAAATTCAAGCAATGGCTAGTCGATACGAATTCCGAACCCTGATGGCACCGACGACAGTGCTGACGTATGATATCTCAGTGGTAGGGGGATTATGGATTTGAGTCCCTTTGTCGTCAGGCTAACCATGGGAGGTTTTCGTGCTTTTCTTGTTCATGGTTTTCTTGTTCCATGTAATGCAAATGCAGGTTAGTTCCCTCAGAAAATTCACCGTGAAAGCAAATTCCACACAATCCTCTATCCAGGAGTTTCCTCGTCTTTTGGATTGGGTTCAAAAATTACAAGGCTACGGAGTTGAATATTGGTAGTCGTAAACTCAAAATAGGGTCGGCTGTTCAACGACGGTTATGAAATAAAATGAAATAGCCCATTGTGCAGATCTAGTGCCATGTAAAGAGAGTACCTACCAGATGCAGGTTCAAACGCAACTAGTTTTTCGAATCTAGTTGGTACAAATCTTTGCTTGTCCGTCAACGAGCGCTATGAAATCGCTTATATGGTTGAATGTTAACAAGAATAACGTATCTACAATTAGATATCACTAATATTTGAATAAGCTAGTATAAATAATAGCCAATTTATTAATTTGGCCACACCTTCAAATACAAATGTACATTTTAAAACATTGATTTTATTTTAATGAAAGTGAACAAATGTTTTCTTAGTAACGTTCGATCTACTTAGTTTCCTAGAAGAAATAACAGAGTATTAAGCACTTAACAAAACTGTAAATATTTCATAATTTCTCAGAATTTCTTAAATTAAATATTCGCAGTTGAGAAAAGCATAAAAAATTAAAGATTAAACAAACAAACAAACAAAAAATCGTAAAAAAAGAGAATAAAAATCAGGTTGAGAAGAACAAACTGGTTTATGTAAACACTGAATAAATATTTCATAATAATTTAATTAATAATGTTTAAATAAGTTAATATTTTTATTTAAAACCGTTTTGAACTTGAGTGGAAAATAGTTTCTCCAGCAATTTTCGTCTCCTAAAAATAGTGGAGTAGCGTTTACATTTTGAAAGTAGTTAGTAGTCACTACAGTAATAAAAAAAAAAGAAGTTATTCTAACTACATTTGTAATAAAGCAGTTGACTACAGAAATAATATAGTTAATAAGTGATTACCAGTAATAGAAAACTCCCTGCCCTTCTAAAGACGCTCTACACATCCAGGGCCTAATTATCGCCTAGGCCCAATAGGCACGGGCTTAGGGCCCACACTTTCTGGGGGCCTCAAAAATTAATAAAAAGTCCACAATATTACTTTATTTTTAAATACTGAAAGAAGCAGTTTTTCTCAAAAAAGGCATTTTTTTTATTTCAAATTTTCTTTATATTGTGATAAACCAAACTCGTGTAAACATTGCATTCATCAAATTCGAAAGTACAACTGAATTTTAATGGATACAATTCTTACTCCAACGGCTGAAGCAAATGCAACGAGATTCGCAGTCTCTTATAAATGATTAGTGTCAACAAGAACTAAAAGCTTATTCTTAACAAATATGTAAAGCTGTAGATGGAAGGCTACAATCCTTAAAATAATTCAGATAATCAGTGACTTATAGCAAAAATCACTGATTTCACTTGTTTACGGTCACCAAACTATTTTTATTTTCACGCAACACTTTACATGTTGCCTTAATATTAAGATGCGTTAACTTTATCTTAGAAGAATAATCTTTCAAAATTTTTCAGAATGTTTCTCTTGAATCATGCAGTTCAATACATTATTTTTATTGTTAGGACTACTCTTCAGAAATTTAATTTCAAAATATTTTGTTAGGGGGTTAATTTTGTGGGCCTTGGGCCTGAACTTGTCTTGATTGGTCCCTGTACACATCAAAACAATAAGGTGTTAATTCGCATTACGGCAGGTAGTTGGTTAATCTATTAACGCCCGACATTATGTATTTCAATTATTTGAAATGTGCTTTTAAGAAGAAAGCAACAGTTCATTAATCTTTTAAAGAAATTAGTATTTTCTTATGTTATCTAACACTTGAGTTTTAAAAAAATTACAGTATCAAGATTCCAGATCTAAATTAGATGTTCTACATTATTATCCTGTGGTGAGGATTGTTATGTTCCTTTCAGATAAAAAATAATTAATTAATATATTTATTTTTCTATTTTTTCCTTTATTATTGTTAAGAAACTTTTTTAATTATGTCGATTTACACAAATTCCACTGTAATAGATAAACTCATTCTTCATATTCCATTTGCTCTAAGAACGAAAACAAATTTAACAAAATGCTGTTGCCATCGGAGATTAATTAGTCAAGAATTACAGATGTTCTTTTTTTTTAAGCAAATAATGATTCTAACGAGCTGGTCATCAGTTACCGATCGACCGACCATGAACCTTTCAAAATCTGTCCACAAAATCACGAAGAACGACTACCCAACCTACGACTAACGTACGCCATAACTCTCTAGTTCGACAGATGCAGGTGAATTCCCACTGCAGCGTCAAAACAGTGAAGAGGTTGTTGCCAAATAAAACAAAGAAATAATTCCTCGTAATTCCCACGAATTAATGAACTCGCCGGCTAAATGGTGTCTAAATAAGGAAATACGAAACTATGAATGAGATTTTCGAGTAGTAGTAATTTAGTAAGGAGAAAATAGAGGCGTAAGGTTACAAGCGCAGAGGCTGAGTAGGCCTACGATTCGAATTTTGAAGTGTGTGCTAGTGAATATACTTTTGGCCCACTGCGTAACCTACTCAACACCCTTTTTTTTAATCGAAGATCCACGTGTGGTGCCTCCTACAACTTTGATCGGGTTGTTAACATTTGGGATAGATTTTTTTAGAAAAAAAAAATTGGGTGTTGTCGAGCATTATGGGTGTGAAGGGCAATGGAAAACACAGAGAAATCGTCTGCTTTAAAAAATAGATTTCTTATAAAAACAAAATTGTTTTCTTAGTTAAAATTAATGATGTATATTGTTTACCGGTATTTTTTTTCAAGCAAGTATAAAGTGACAGTAAATTAATTTATATTATGTTTATAGTAAACAGTAAAATAAAATTTGAAAAACGGTCTCTTTTAATTTTAATTGCTATTTTAGACTAGAACGTTATATACGCTTTTTATATCATCTTAGTCTCACTAAATCTTAAATTTTCTCTGTAACAGTTAAAATAAATTAGTCTTAAATTTTTTTTTTTTTTTTAAATTGTAGTCTTCTTTGTAAAAGGGGCACAATGCTGACCATATTGTTACAGTCATACCATTGGTCACGAAATTTTACAGCCTTACCCTGCTTGACATCCGTAGCTAACCACTTCAGCTTTAAAAAAAGCACCAGGTTTCAACTTTAGATGTAAATATAAATATTTACATTAACAGTATATTGTCGTAGATATAGTCTATAGAATATAGTTTACCTTGTTTCTGAAAAATAAATACTAATAATTAAATACATATACTATCACCATCGCACATTTTTTTAAACGTTTATAACGTTGTTCCTTATTCATTTTTTTTCTACTTTTATTTTTAATTATTTGCTTAATATCTTTACTATCGTTTTCTTCTTCAGTTTTATTTTTAACTTCTATTTGAGCGATGCAAGCTGTAAGCTGCTACTNTAAATGTCTTCCCTGAAAGATTCTGAATGAATTGATTCCTTAATCTTAGATTTTCATCACGTAGTTAAAAAGTTTTTCAGGGGACAAAATTAACTGCAGAAACTTTTTTTTAGAATAGAGAGATATCTTTACTATCGTTTTCCTCTTCAGTTTTATTTTTAACTTCTATTTGAGCGATGCAAGCTGTAAGCTGCTACTCTCTGAATACCTTCCACAAATCAGCATATATCCTTCATATCAGTCTATTTTTGAATAAATAGTTTGGAAAGAGAATTTAGACAAAGAAATGAAATAAAAAGATTTTTTAAAGCTTTTTATGTCACACAAAAACTTAAGAGTTATAAATAATATGTATTATTTCGGTAGCGTGAAAAGATTTCATGAATTAATTCGCATTTTTAATCGCCGAGTATTTGAATTCTAGAAATATTGTTGAAGTTCGGTATTCCGTTTATATAACAACGCCGTGATAATACTTCTTTAATCCTTTGAACTCGAAAGGTACGTTTTAGTCATCACTGTCATTTGCTGATTTCCAGCTACTATAAATGCTAATATTTTTTCGCCTACAGTTATTATACGGTAGGTCTATAATGAGTTCTACCTTGTAAACTTTTAGCAGATGCGTCCATTATTTTTTTAAGAAAAAAAAAACTTAAAAAGGACTTAGAGTGAAAAGGGTTAATAACTGGAATTTTAAATTATTCGAATATGATTTCGTACGCTTTTTTTTTTAATTCATATGATTTCCTTTTTAATGATATCATCCACTGCTGATCAGTTACATGTGGAAGTAAATTTGTAATTGCAAAAGCTTGAGTGCAGCCTACTCTTTAATGCAAATCGCAACATTTTTCTGAAATGGAAGAACGAAGCTTTTATTGTCTGTGAGAATCATTTTGCGGTTAACATTTTCTATTTCTGCATTGATCTTCAACAATTTCAAGCTATTCCTCAACATTGCAATAAAAAGGCGACAAGCACAAATAAGTTAAACGAAAACTTAATTCTTTGTAATTTGTTTAACTTGAACTACATCACTTAGCTTTAGGAAAACGATTAGTTTGCATATAATCTTTACACACGGGAAGGAAAAGTCAACGTAAGCATGAAATCGAACATTTTCATTGATCTAGAAAAAGGTCATATAAATCCTTAAAATATTTACAGCACATATAATCTTTTAAAAATGGATATGTTAAAAAATCATTATTAAACGGTGAAAATAAAGTCAAACAATTTTCGTTGAGTTTAAATAATTCAAGTGCTTTCTACTTGTCTTTCGCTCTTGTTTTTTCATCCTTCATTTTTTTATATGTCATTTTTTCTTCTTTCTAAAAACAAGTTTTTGACGCAAAATTTAAACAAGCGATATCTCGAATAGGTTAGCTAACAAAAACGCAAGCGATCTTGACAGTTTATGCGGCCGTTACCGACAGATGTTTTCACACCGGTGTGGCCTCGTTCGTCCTTTTACTTATTGATAAAGATTCTAATAAACGTCGCATTAGAATTTAAACGTCGGCGTTGAGGTAAAGAAATGCTAAAAAGGAATCAGAAACATTGCGTGGGGAAAACAGTGGGAAAAATTGCATGTTTAAACAAGATGAAGGAATAAATAAAGGTGACACGACGGTATCGTTTGATCATTACTTTCCTTTTTGCTTTGAAATTTATGTATCGTTTGCATTCTGTCACAGCTATCGTTTTCTGAAGATAAGTGAAGAGAATAAATTGGCTAAAAGTAAACTAAGGAATTCTTTTCCAGGTGCGAGTGTTGTCAAACTATTGAAACAAAAGAAATTTAACACATAGTGGGGGTTAAAGAAGAGAAAGTTTTAGAACATTATTTTAAATTAAAGTATTTTTTTCTCTCAATTTCAAACAAACAATCTTTATTATTATTATTAATTATCACAGATGTGTTGCAAGTTTAAAAAATTTTATTATTCAAAATAAATGTGTTGTGCAAGTGAGCGATCCGTATTAATTCCGTAATATTTAATAAATATTTTTAAAAAATGAATTAAATAATCGATTGGTAAAGTAATAATAACAAATCCGGAATTTTGCATATTTATGGATACATATTTTAGGAAAGGAATATTCTTTCATGAAGCTTTTATCAATTTGGATATTTGTTTCTGAGTTATTTCAAGTCAAGGTTAGTTTTCTCCCTTTTTTTCGTTATGTAATTTAAATTAGCGGAAACTATTGACTGTCGAATTTTGATTTTTCTACAGCCAATTTTTTCATTTGTCGAAAGACAAATGAAAAAATGGCATTCGTCTGTCAAAAATCACATTTCGTGTTCTGCTACTGTTCTCATAAAATGAAAACATATGCTACTATTTACATAAAAATAAGACCAACTTGGTTATAGCCTATCTAATTCAATTAGACTACAGAAATAATCAAGTTCCCCATTCGTCTGTCAAAAATCACATTCCATGTTATGCTACTGTTCTCATAAAATTAAAACGTATACTACTATTCACATAAAAATAAGACCAACTTGATTTTAACCTATCTAATTTACTTTTAACTGATCACCACCACTGTCATTTGGCAAAATTCTACTGTAATTTTAGCTTTTAGAGAAATTTTTTATTGTAATAATTTTACTTTTATCCCTCTGGCGTGGGTCGGAGTTCAACCTATCGTACTCAGACCACAAAAATAAACAAGTTCCCCATTCGTCTATCAAAAATCACATTTCATGTTATGCTACTATGTTCTCATAAAAATTAAAACATGTACTACTATTCACATAAAAATAAGTTCAACTTGGTTTTAACCTATCTAATTTACTCAGACCACAGAAATAATAAATAAATTCCATAGTCGTTAGTCAAAAATCACATTTCATGTTATGCTACTGTTCTCATAAAATTAAAACATATGCTACAATTTACTTAAAATTAAGTCCAACTTGGTTATAGCCTATATAAATCATACATTAAATTGCGAACGAGTTGTTGATAAATTGCGAAATGAGCAATAACCACAATTCCAACACATTTCGTTTTAAACAACCATCTGAAAGCAGATCTGAAATATTTTTGACCTTCAACAGCATTTACTTCTGTTTTGAACACTGAAAAAAACTTGACACGCGCCACAGTCTATGACAAATTTTCTAAGACCACCGCGATAAACAACATCCAAAGCCGTCTATCACAAATCATATTTCATGATATACCGTTCACATCAACATAAGACCACCTTGGTTAGAAAGTACCTTAGGGATACATAAATAGCCAACGGGCATTGGCAAAAGATCAGCAACCACTGAGTTCCAACACATATCGTCCAGCGGGAGGCCTCCGGACCTCCCAGAATTCGAACATAGAATGAGAAATTAACTACAAAATGCTTCCAATGTTAGAATTGACAAGCATAAGGTTTGGAATAATTGGTACACCCTATTAATAACCTGCTTAGAAAGTCTGATTATTTTTTTATGGCATTGAAACAAAATATTTTTTTTTCTGTTTATTTCATTGGCTTAAAACAATTAATTATGCCTGATAAGTATAATTAATAAATCATTCTACTGTTTTACAAGTCTAATTACATTCTCTCGAGATTTTTAATTTAAATTAGGCAAGGGTTGATAAAAGATGTTTCTGATAATCATTATCGGATTATATCGTTCCATGATCGAGAACAATTTACGCACCTTGATCAATTGATTTATTGTCAATTTTATGTATTGTTTGTATAAATCAAATTGGTAATAATTACCATTTAAGTGGTATAATAAAATATTGGTATTTGTTACACAATTTAGGAATTAGGCGCTGTCGATTTTGCTTCATAACATAACTTTTCATCTAGCATGATTAACCATTAATAATTAATGCTAAAATGATTTAAGTAATGAATAGCCTTTGGCAAATTATTATAAAACAGAGTTCATTTATAAGTATGTCTTTTGCTACTTAGTATAATTTATTCACCATAGTTTGATTAACGCATAAGTTTGGTCAGAGAAATTCATTTTATTAGTTCTAAACTAGGCGTGTCCAATGAACATTTGAATTATGTATAAAATATTTTCTACTGCTATGCATAAGAGTAAGGATGAGCAATGTAAATAAATTCATGGTAATAATTTCTAATTCGATTTACAAAGCAGGCCAAATTAGGTACGATTGCATCACACCTTTGCAAATCATCACAAAAGTTAAAAAAAATTTTTTTTTTTCAAAAGTTAGGTATAAAGTTTTCTCAACTTTAAAATTATAAGTAGTTTGTACTGACGTCTTCTATTATACATTATGTGTATTAAGGCACTACTTTAATCCAGTTAATAGTTTATAGACGTTTACTGTATAAAAGTTAATCGCAACTTTTTTTATAGTTGGGTGTAATAAACTGAGTAGTTTTGCTCTATTTCAACATTAGTAGTTTATAAGTTGTATGCAATATGGAAGCTAATTCTAATTTGTTCACAAAGTTTTAAATTATGCACATAAAGTTTTGCTCTACTCTTTAGGAGTAGTTTATAGGACGTGTAATGTATGGAAATCAATTTAGACTTTTTTACAAATGTCAGTATAAAGCTTTACTTTAATATTAGTAGTTTGTAAGTTGTATGCAATATAGATGCTAATTTTAATTCGTTTACAATTGTACTGTACTATACATAATTGTAATTGTACTATACATAAAGTTTTGCTCTACTCTTTAAGAATAGTTTATTGGACCTTTCAAGATAGCGAAGACAATTTAGACTTTTTTACAAATAAGATTATAAAACTTCCCTTTACTTTAACATTAGTAATTTGCTAAATTATTTATTATAGTCCCACAGAACGGGCTAAATTATTTATTATTAATTTCAATTTTTCGTAAAATATAAATATACAGTTTTGTTTCACTTATTTGTTGTTACAGGAACTAATTTAAATTTTTTCTTTAAAAAAATGTGAACCTGGTGTTTGGCTCTATTTTATCATTAGTAACAATTTGTAAGCCGTATAAAAGCTTAGTTCTTTTCTATCTTCCTTTCGTTTTTTTTTTTTTTTTTTTTTTTTTTTTTTTTTTTTTGTTAAATAAAATTTGTTCTACTTAAAAATAGAAGCAGTTTGTAACACTCATTTCAAAATTAAATTTTTTTCTTTCTTAAATGTGAGTTTTAAGTTTGTTATCATTTTATCAAAAAAATTATTATTAATTGAGTTTTAATTTCTTTATTGATTGATTATTAATTGATTTTCATTACAAAGTTTTGCTTTTGCAAACATCAGTAGTAGTTTGTAAAACGTATACAAGCTAATTTACACCTTTTTTTTTCAAAAAATGTTGGCATAAAATATTGCTCTACTTTAACACTAGTAATTTGCAAGACTAACACAGTTTTGCGACTAATTTAAACTTTCTTACAAAAGTAAGTAGAATTTTCACTATTTTAACATTAAGGGCAACAGTCATATTTATTTTGCTTTGCGCAGCTTAAGAATATAACAAAAAAAGGGCCAACGCCTGTGTTGATTCTCAAATACATTAAAAACATTCGAAAGCAGACGAATGCCATCTGTTTCCGAATTCCCATAAATCCGATGATCCTCATTTAAAAAGAGGCTCTGCACACACCACCCACGCATGGCACACGGATGCTCGACCTGCAGGTCACACTCGCCACCTGCAGGTCACAGCATCGGGGCCTATTTCAGCCTTGATTAAAACATACAAAGTTAAAAAGCTCGCCTCCAATTAGGATCACTTGTAATACGCTCGTGTGAAGTACTATCACGCTTTATAATGAAGAGGATGTTATTGTAAGAAATATGCCGTGAAAAGGACGTAAAAGATGTTTAATTCAAGAGATTATTGTGATTTTATATAGGCTATGGAAAAAAAATTCCGATGTACAGCTGTTGTCTTAAGAAATATTAAACCATTGCAGGAAAATAACAATTAGAATAAAATTGAAGAAGAAAAAAAAAATTTAAATTTTGAGTTATGAGAACAATCTGTCTAGATTTTAAATCAGGGCGAATCAAATATTTTATGCACAACATATTTAATATAGTATTTATTCTTTTTTACTTGTTAGTCACAGAAATATGAGAAATTTAGCAGGAAACTCTGTTATCAAACTCTTATCGGAATTTTTATTTTTATTTTGATTGTTTGTAAAACAGTTCTTGTTTCTATTAAAAAGAATATGATTTGGGATGTATTCTTATTTTTTATGAAACAATCAATTTTTCGAAAGTTATTATTAATTTTAAAAATTAAGCACAAAGAATAAGCGTAAAAGAATTTGCTGTCAATGTAGTATCTCTTTTTCAAGACAATATTCTCGAGTTTGAACTGCAAGCTGTTCAAAATCTTAAGAATCATAGCAGAGAAAGAGACATTTTGTGCTATGTCTATTTTCTTAATGCTCAAAATTAACAATTTTTTAACGTTCATTTTTTTACCTTCTTAAGCCTAAAAACATTTTCATTGCAGTATCACTTTTTCAAAACAATATTCTCGAGTTTGAACTCCAAGCTGTTCAAAATCATAAGAATCATAGCAGAGAAAGAGACATTTTGTGCTATGTCTATTTTCTTAATGCTCAAAATTAACTATTTTTTAACGTTCATTTTTTTACCTTCTTAAGCCAAAAAATTTTTTTATTACAGTATCACTTTTTCAAGACAATATTCTCGAGTGTGAACTACAAGTTGTTCAAAATCTTAAGAATCATAGCTGAGAAAGAAACATTTTGTGCTATGTCTATTTCTTAATGCTCAAAATTTTCAACTATTTTGTAACTCGCATTTCTCTTACCTCTATTTTCTTAAATATGCATTCTGAGCTGAGTTCTTCTGTTAGATACGCATTTTGAGCTACTGTACATACAAGGTGCATAAGTCGTCTCTAGAAACTCCCAAAATTTTACGAAAAACAGGGATCTACTTATGTAGTAGTAATAAAGTATCGGACATTCATTAATCCTGAAATATCGATGCATTATAGATAGAATGACAGAGATAGAATAACTCTGTATCAATTTAACATTCCAAAGTACTTATTTCAAAAACTTTTTTTATGCAATTAATGTATAATTATTATGCAATTAATATATAACTGATATAAAATTAATTTTGCATTTTCTGTAGCGACTACAGTAGTTTCCCACCGACGACAAATATTTTCTCCCGACAAAGCAGAAATTTGCGATCTTGTAATCAAAAATAGCACACGACACTATAAACTTCAAAGAAAGTAGCGACTACAGTAGTTTCACTGCTTGTTGTCGACTTATAGAACGAGATATAAAATGTGTCCATTTTGTTAAAAAAGGAAGTTATCGAACTCCTATTCTTTTTTTTTTCTTCTGTGCACGGTGAGCCGTTAGAGTTAGCTATATACTTTTTTACTAACACTTATTTCAAGCTTTGTCCGTTTTCTTACACGCACATTTTGAGCTAAATAAAAATTAAAAATTCACTTTAATATTTGGTTTAATAACTTTGATTTAAAAAAAAAAAAAAAGAAAAGAAAAAAAACAGGATTGTTTACCTTAAGTTGATCTTATCTGACTCAGTAAATTTTGATCACAAAAAAAAAATCATACTAATGTTTTTAATTTATTTAATAAATATTATCATTCATCGTTTTTTTTTTTCATACTAACATTTTTAGTTTATTTAATAAATATTATCATTCATCGTTTTTTTTTCATACTGACTTTTTTAATTTATTTAATAAATATTATCATTCAACTTTTTTTATTTTTTTCATACTAAAATTTTCTTTATTTAATAAATATTATCATTCATCGTTTTTTTTTTTTTTCATTTTTAAAGTAAATTAAAGCAAAATGTAATTTTATTAAAAAAAAAATTATAAAATAAAGAAAACACTCCATTTTTCACACAACTTAAAACTCCACTGTATCTTTAAACTACATGCACCTGATCACAGGTTAAGAATTCAATGTAAATGATGACCAAGAGGTGTCAAGTAAATTCAAATACCACCCTTGATTCAACGAGAGGATATGTTGCGGAATCACGCGCACCCACCCCACACCTATACTACCTCACGCAGTGTTTACCAAACGTGTTTCAGAATCGTCTTGTTTTAACACCTGCCTGGAATTATGGAAAATGAGCTCAGAATAATTTTTCTCCACCCTCACACACCCTTGGAAAAAGAAAAACCACCTGTATTTGGTGGTCGACATCTGAATTGCATCTGCATCAGCACCTATGATAACACAGATGATAAATTTCAGTTTGTCAAACTTGATGCTATGCATACTTTCATTGATCATCTAATTATATATAGTCGGACTTCAATTTAACGAACTTCCATTTTGTGATTGTTTTCGAGGAACCGAGAACATTTTTGAAATTTCTTTGTAAAATAACTTCCAAATAGCGAAATGAATTTTCTATTTAACGAATTTTTCATTGAGATCCACTTACCCTATTTTCTTAAAATATTTCAGAACATTTGAAACTTGTTAACGCATTTTATTGGAGAAATGACCATGAATTGATTTTCGAAGCCACTTTTAGACAAAGCAGTAAAATCCCTTTTTGTTTGTATTTCAAGCGAAAAACTCATATGAAATTAACGTATTTTATCAGTAGCAATTAAACTTAAGAACGCATGTGGTAATGTATGTTTAAAATTACTTTTGTAATAAATGCATCTATAATTTTATACATAAAATTAGCTTTTTTTAAATTAAAATGTATGTAGCATGATAGTGTAACACTGGATAATGTTTTGCTCTATTCTTACTTTCCATGCAGATTTCTTTTATGGTTAAAATTCATAAAATAAATGGTAGATACTAGCTTACAAGATAAATGTGTATTAATTTCAATTTTAATTATGTCTAGAGTTTATGAATTTAAAACCTCTTTGTGTTGTTTAAGTATTTTAAAAGGTGATTTTCTATTTAAGGAATTTTCTATATAACGAACTTATTATCGGGATTTAGCTACTTCGTTAAATAGAGGTTCGGCTGTATATATAAATATATATATTAAATTTTGAGTATTTAAGCTAAGAAATGTCACCAAAAATTTCGAAATTCAAAAAAAAAAGTCTAATTAGTCTAATTGAAAAATATTTAGGTCTTCCGGATCTTATATTTTAAAATTGCATTAAAAATATATAAAGTAAAAGTTTCTTTCCTTCACATTCAAATTAAACTAAGTATATTAATTATTTTTTTAAAAAGATATGCATGTTTTTAAAAAATAAAATACAATTTTGAATAATTATTTAATTGCAATGAATTCTAGTTTAACGGTCTAGTTTAAAGGAAAGTATTACTTAATGAGGTGCTTTTTTACCGTAACTTTAGAAGATATCCTTATAATAATTTTTTTTAAAAATATCTATGTAATTAAGCAAGAATTTCAATCAAAAACATGATTCCTTTTCTGACATATTTCAACCAACATATAATTGAATTTAAACATACATATTAAAAGAAATTGAGGTTTTTTCATTATAGTTAATGTTAAAGACAAATGGAAAATTGTTTTGGTACAAGTTTTATCAATAAACATTAACAACAAAATGACAATTTTGTCTAATTACAAAAAATCAAAATTGCATTGGATTGCTCTGGCTTTCGTTCGAAAGTGAATTTTTATACTTGAAGAAGCTTCTTTTAATAGGGTGCATAGTCAAATTTTTCAACAAAAAATAATCAACTTTTAAGTACTTAAGCACTCAAAAATATTTTTAATCACTTTCCAAAAAAAAAATTATAATTAGGATCAGTGCAGTAATAAAAATTATTCTTTTCTATCGTTAAAAGTTCATAATTTATAAACATACATAAAATCAGTAAAATTCAAAAACATTTTCAAAAAATTTACATTATTACGATAAAATAACTAGTTTCTGATAATTATTGCAGAGAAAATTGTGAAAATCATTCAATTTTTGTAATTTAGAACGACAATCGACACGGCAAAGAAAAAAAATCTTTTTTTAAATGACAAAAAAATAAAGCACTTTTTACAAATCCTGAATAAAAAAAGTACATTTAAGGGCTTTTAAAAAAATCAAAAGGAAAAATAAGCACCTTTAAGCACTTTTTAAAAATGCTACGCACTCTGTTTAACTACAACTGACTCAATGATGTTTCTTCACTATCAAATGTGACGAGAGAGATTTTTCTTATCATTTGACAGTCATAGCTTTTCTCCAAGACTCCAAATCCGAAGAAGAAAAAAAGACTCTCAAAAATCTTTAAGAAAAATTCCCAAAAAACAAGATTCCAAAAATTTAAATGACATCAAAATCTTGCCTGCAATACTGGTTACTATGTTCTACGAATTTTATAAGTCAGCAAATAATTTAAATAATATTGTAGGATTAGGTCAGGTTTAATATCTTAGAAAAACTTTACTTCTTCTAGAGATTTTTTTTTCTTGAAGTAACTTTATTTAAAAAAAATATATAGGGTAACGAAACTGGGTTTGCAGCCTGTAAAACTAAATTGTAAAACAGGTTATCTAGCAAAGTTCTGGATGAAATTACACTGACGCTTTTAGGTTTTCGAGATTTTCATAATAAAATATCTAAATTTACTTTTCTCACAATATTTTATCAGTTCGTAAACAGTTCAAAATCAGATACAACAATTTAAACTGAACTTTAAGGCGTATGTTTTAGCAATAGTAAGACTTTTTCTTCCATTTACACTTAAAAATAAATAAAATATAAACTAAATCATGATTCACATTTGGAAAAAAAAAAGTAATTAAGTTTAACCAATCTCTGCGACTAAGCAAATTAAAAAAATTATATAATGAATCTATTAGTAAAGTTGTAGACTGTTCTGATTGTTATAGTATTTTTCTATTACATTCTTATCATGCACATTTACTAACATATAGTATAGAAACTTCTTTTTTTACTAAATATGTACAAAGTTGTCTTATTGTGTTTTTCTTATTTTATTTTCATTCGAACTTGTTACTCTGCCAAAATAAGAGACTAATTGTCATTTGTCAAAGAAAGTGCATTTTTGCCTGAGGTAAAGAAGAGAATTTCTACAGATGAAAAACAAATAAAGAAATTTTCTAAATTTATAAAGTTAAACAAGAATGAGATTTTAAGGGCTCATTTGCCTTTTAAAGACAACTGCAACTCACTGCGTAAGATATTCGAACACAAATCAATTGGGAGTGAAGCTGGTAGACTTCAAAAACTTCGATTGCACGACACCATTAATGCGGAATTTAAAACAATAAGAGTATTGAACTGTGGCATCAAGGAGAACAACATGGAGAAACGTTCTAGAGAAGTCCAAGTCGCCCACCGAGCTGTCGTGCCAAAGATGATGATGTTTTTCTTATTACGCAACAAATTAGAAAAAAACCTCATCAGCTATATGAAAAGATGATTAGAGTGAACAAAATAGTTACAAAAGATCATGAAATTCATTTTTTCCAGACAGTAAAAAGTTTAGGATTGTAAATTGCGTTTAAAAATATTTTATGTTATGCTTAGGAATACTTGGACTTGGAAATTAAACATTTCCCCGACTTTTTTTCTCCCTCAGAAAGTGGACTTTTTTTAAACTTTTTCAGGAGCCAGAAATTTTTTTTTTATTTAATCAAATTAAAAATGGTGTTTTAAATCCCTTTTAAGGATACGAGATTTATATAAAATACAAGCTTGATAATGGCTAAAATTTGGCCACTCGAAAAAAATTGCAATAAAAAATTTTTTTATCACTCCCCCTTCCTCCAAAAAAAACAGTAAGCGATTGTTAAGTTTTGCTGAGTCAGGGTGCATAGCCAAATTTTTCAACAAAAAATAAGCACCTTTTAAGCACTTTTCAAGCACTCAAAAAATATTTTTAAGCACTTTGAAAAATATCATAATTAGACAGGGTTGGCAAGTTTTTGACAATTGAGGGTTTTATTTACAGTGACGAAGAGGATGGCACGTCAAAAACGATGAAATTAACAAGAGAAATGAAATTTTCAATCACTAATAGAGAAAAAAAATTGACAATGTTTAGTTGATCCCCCTAATCAGCAAAAATTCGAGAGATTTTTCGATTCTATTACTGAGCGTGGAAAATGAAATTTTTCGATTCTATATTACAGAGGGCGGAAAATGAAGTCTGAAATTGAAAATCTCTTGTAAAATGCAGCAGGGTTGCACATGAGAGTCAAAAATTCTTACCACAGAATCCAGCTTAGTACACGCAAGTATTTCATCAAACATGTAAAACAAATGGTACTTTCATACACTTCAGACCGGTTGTACGCCGAAATAGATTGGGGTTGAATTAATTGTAAAAACGTTGAATAGGACAATGCCTTTTTGCATAATTTGTGGCGAAAATCAACACGGAAAAGAAAAATATCACATTTCGGAAAAGGGAAAATTAAGCACTTTTTAAAAACATCCATGGAAAAAAGCACCTTTAAGCTTTTAAAAAACGAAAATAAGCATCTTTAAGCACTTTTTAAAGACGCCACGCACCCTGTGAGTTCAAAAGCACATTTTTATTTTTGGTAGAAAAAAATGAAGGCAGTGTATTCAGACATTAACATTAGAAGGCAACAACAGATTTTTGAAATAAAAAGGAGAAGAAAAAAGAACCATAACTGTGGAAGTAAAAATATTCTCTCTTCTTCGTTAAAAAATCGTTTGGTTTCTGTTGTTTTCATTATCTGAATAACTTCCGAATAACTTTGGAAAACGATTTCGGTTTTCCCAAATTTTTGAAAGGTGAAGTCACCAAGACCTCACCCACACTTTTGTTTAAGTTGTATATCTAAAAAGTTCGCGGTGTAGTTGATGCCACTCAAATTAAGTCAAGTAGTTGAAAAGATTGACAGGTGGCAACAACAAGGGGCGTTTTTAAAACCCTTGATGACTCTTTTTAAAAGTAGCAAAATATAAGAAAAACAGGCGAGTTCCATTCTTAAGAGTAATATCGAAATCGTTTGCGAAACACCCAAATTCAGTTTGAAACTATATTATTGCATAACATCATTGGTTGTTAGAGGCATCTTCATAAAAACGATGTTCATAATGGGTCCTTATGAGTTGATTGCAGGGCCGGATTAACCTATAGGCCCACTAGGCACGTGCCTACGAAAAACTTGGGAGAAAAAAATTTGTTGACAAAAATAATTTAGCTTTAAAAACAACAAGTGTATTTTCGCAAAATTATGAAGATACAAATTAAAATATAATATTTTTCGGTAATAAATTAATTTGCAGAATCTTATGATCTAATATATTACTTTTTGCGATTTTTGGATTCAACGAGTTATCGATCGAACTAATGGTATTGGTATAATTGATATCAACTGCAATATCGGCAGTATGTCGGTATTGCAGATAAAGTTCGATAAGCAAATTTGTAAATTAAAATCCATATTAATAAAAATGTAAAAAAAAAAAAAAATGTGCAAGAGAATTTTAGCATATATTTTGAAAAGAGGGGAGGAGTGGGGAAGGAGGGGAGGGCCCCAAAACGGCTATGCCTAGGGCCTACGAAAGGTATAATCCGGCTCTGGTTGATTGTTATAAGAAGTAAATGCTGCAAAAATTATATAAAAATTCGATTTGCCACCTCTCTAATGGTAAATTCAGAATTCCATTTTTAAAAAAAAATCTAAAATTTTAATGGAATTTTTTTTACCATTTAATGTAAGTCCCTTTTTAAAACCCCTGATATGCTGTAGCATTTATATTGTGATATTCAGTTTAACAGAAAATTCTGATCATTTGGTAAAACTTTATTAATGAAGAGAAGCGGTCCAAGTTGTAAAAAATAATAATTAAATCAGAATTAAATTGTGGCGATTAGCCACCTATCAAATGGTGCATTAGAAGTTTTATTAAAAAGGGCTAAATTTTCAAATTTTAATTGAATTTTTTTGACCAAATTTTGAAACCATTTAATGTAAGTAGATCTTTAAAAGCAGTCAAAAGGTATCACAGGGTGCGTAGCCAAATTATTCAACAAAAAATAAGCACCTTTTAAGCACTCAAGAAATATTTTTAAGCACTTTAAAAATATCATAATTAGGTAGGGTTAGAAAGTTTTTGACAACTAACGGTTTTATCTTGTTTTAACCGTCATGTCAAAAATACAAAACAAATACCTTTTGGCATTGTTTTAGACAATTGTCAAAAATCATGAAATTTTGAATCATGTTAAACGAATGTTGTTTTCATATGCTACGGACTGACAATACGCCGAAATAGATTGGGGTTCAATTAATTGTGAAAACGTTGAATAGAACAATATGAACTGTGTTTTCCTGCATAATTCGAAGCGAAAATCAACATAGTAAAGGAAAAATCTCACTTTGAAAAAGGGAAAATTAAGCACTTTATAAAAACACCCAATGAAAAAAGCACCGTTAAGGGCTTTTTAAAAAACGAAAATAAGCACCTTTAAAAAACGTTACGCACCCTGTATTATGTTGTAGCTTTCCAATTACCATTTATTTGGGGGGGTTAGAAATATCGATGTCTTCTTATGGTAATCAGTTAAACGAAAAATTCTGATCGTTGAATTGAAATATTTCGATTGAAAAACGGTCTAAAACGTAAAAAAAATAATTCTAGAAGCATTTGTCTTTTCATGATTTTATTTAAACAACTTAATGACTAGCAAATATAACTATTCAATTAGCATATGATATTGGCGATCGTTTAATACAGTGGTTCCCAACCTGGGGGCGACGAGTGTTCAAAAGATAAAAATTGCTAATAATATTAATGACAAAAGTTATTTGCGATCGAAATTGAAAACATATATGAAGCTTATGGTTCTGGTGTAGATAAAGAATTACGGTAGTTAAAAATTAAAAAATTTCAAGTTTAGGATCATTTTCGTCATACGTTTTGGTATCGCTGGCGGAAATCTGACGTTCAAGAATTCTCTTTTGTTGAAAGTCATGGTCTTTTATATACCTTCTTCTCCTCAAATGTTCCTCTCTCGTCTCATTCCCATCCCTCCGATTTTAAAAGGCATATAATAGGAGAAACGAATTGATAGACGAAACATTTATATAACTCTAAACCTCACACAATTGGTAAACTCTTATTTTACCAGATACTAAAAAAAATTTTGAAATCATGTTAGGTGAGGGATCGAGCAATAAGATAAAACCTCTGAGCAATAATACTGTTTCCAGGCTTATTGATGAGATGGCCGCAGACGTTGAATCAAAACTCATCAAATTTATGAGAGAAGGTAAATTTGCGTTGCAGATTGATGACTCAACTGTGATAGATAACAAAGCTATTGTATTAGCTTACGTGAGATTCATAAATGAGAGTAAGGAGATTGGATGAACGAGGAAATGTTGTTTACAAGAACTTTGATCACTGATACAAAATGTTCGTAGATTTTTAAATTGGTCAAAGACTATTTTGTGGAGAAAAAAAA